>NC_050443.1:163273455-163376532 GCF_903995425.1 Onychomys torridus
AAAGAGAGAAGATAGATTTCCTGGCCCCTTGTTTTTAAATTCTTGAGATAGGGTCGCACTAAGTTGCCAAGGCTGGCCTTGAACTTGCTCTGTAATCCAGAGAGGCCTTAACCTTTCCGTCTTCCTGCTTCAACCTCAAGCAAGTGTAGCAGGCTGAGCCTGCAGTGATGGCTCAGCAGTTAAAAACAGTTGCTGCTCTTGTAGGGGACCCAGGCTCAGTTTCCACGTGATCACTCACAACTGCCTATAACTACAGTTCCTACAGCTCTTCTGGCCTCTCCCGTGTGCAGTACACACACACACACACACACACACACACACACACACACACACAGACAGAGAGAGAGAGAGAGAGAGTAGCGGGATCACAGGCCTGCAGCAGCAACAGGCTCAAGTCATCTTGTGAGGGCCTACACCCTTTACCAAGTGCTCCCCGGCTCTGAATTGTGTTTCCCTGTGTTCCAATCACCTTGACAACCCACACCCACCATCGACCCCAGACAGACAGCTTCTCACTACGTAGCCCTGGCTCCCCTGAAACTCCATATTTAGACCAGACTGACCTTAGTGAACTAGCTCAGAGCTCAGCCTGCCTTAGCCTCCTGTGTGCACCCACAAGCCCAGCTGAGAGCCCACATCTTGACATGTTCAGAGTTTTTATCTGCCAACGGGTAATGTCAGACTTAAAAGGGATGGACACGTGCCGGGGGTGTGGGGAGGTGTAACAACTGTGCCAGTGTGCACTAAGAGACAGCCCGCCTCTCGGCGTGGGGTTCAGTGATGCCTCCCTTCTGTCCTCAACTTTCAGCCCTCAGGTTTCAGCATTAGTTACACACCCCGAGTCCCTACACGCACGTGTGTCGTGTCGGAAGTGACTAAGGGGCCCACCGGCTTCCTGGAGGACTGTTTTTCTCATCCTGCTACATCAGCTCCAGCAGCAGCTCAGAGGGAAGGTCAGAAACTGTGGAGTGGGCTGGACCCCAGCGACCCAGAGGCTCTAAGGCTGGAAATTTTCCCGAGCATCCGTCATCCAGAGGCTGCAGGCCAGTCTAGGTGACTTCCTCTCCTTACTTTGGGGTCACACCGACACAGAGGTCCTTAGCAACCTTGTCTTCTTCCTTCAGGCGTCCTGGGAGTACCAAAGCTCGGGCTTGCAATGGCGAGGCCAGAAACCAGGAGGGCGCTCCCACGTCTATCCACAGAGACCTCATAGGACAATTCCTAACATCCTTAGACCTTCCTTTCCCCCTCCCCCCTTTTCCCACTTTTCCTTCTTCTTCTCCCTTCTCTTTCCCACTACTTCCTTCTTTCAAGCTTCTTCATTCCTCCTACCCTGTGGTCTAGGCAGCCAGTGCTGGCCAAGGCACCCCAAAGCCAGGAGTATCTGCGTGGTGCCTTTCAGAAATCGCAGGTTTAGGAAATGCGCCCTCCGCTGGCGCTGGGTCGTGGGTCTCCGCTCAGCTTTTCTTTTTTTCCCTTTTCCTCACAGCTGTGGCGGGTCTCTCTTTCCTAGGAGCTCTAGAGATCTAGATCTAGATCCATGGCAGGCAAATTCTCCCAGGGCCTGCTGAAGAGCGAAAGGTACGAGTTGCGGGGCTTCAGGGCGTCTGAGCTAAAGGTCCTCTGCTCCCACCCGGTCCCTGTGCCACACGGGCTGGGCCAAAAGTCCCGGGCACCCAGTTCAACTCCTAAAAAAGAATCCTGTGTTGTTAGGTCTCCCTCACTTACCATGGACTCAGCATGTCATTTCACACACACACACACACACACACACACACACACACACACACACACACACACCTCTCCTTTGAGCCCAGTTCTGGGTGGCACCGGCCTGGAGCCCCCAGGGCACAAGCTGAGCTCCCGCCGTGGCCTCCGCCTCAGTCAGTGGCCACTGCTCCAGCCCTGACGCCGCATGGCACGCACTGACTGCCATGATTAGCCGCAACAGCCTTTGCTCTTTCACTTTTCTGTATTTTCTTCCCTCTTCCTTTCCATCCTGCTGGCGTTTCTCTCCCCCTTCCCCTCTCTTTCCCCTTCGCTTTTCTTTCTCTCTTTCCGTCTCTCTTTGATTGTCTGTCTTTATTTTCCTATTCTGTTTCAGCCTCCTCTCTCCTCCTGGGTCCCCCTCTTTCTTGGGACTTCCCTCCCTGGACCCCTGGCTGTCCCTGGACGAGGCTTACAAGGTCTCCTGGCTTATCTTCCTGGCCCCTCCGCCCTTTTCTCACTTTTTCCTTCTCCCAGGGGCCCCCGTCTGGCGGGCTCGGGTCCGGCTCCCCCGCCGCCACGGTGATTTATTCGCCTCACTCGGCGGCGGAATCAGGTGCTGACCCGAGCCCCGGAACGAGGGAACAGATTTCTCCCAGGAAGGGTTTGTGAACTAAACGATGCTAATTACGGGGTGCGGGACGCGCCGCCGCCGCCGCCGGAGGAGGGGAGCGGCGCAGGGCGGAGCTGGGCCAGCTAGGGGCAAGGCGCGGGCTGCAGGCCTCCCCGGGCGCCTCCTGTGCGCCTCTTGCCCGGGCTTCACCCTTCCCTGGGAACTTTCCTGTCTGAGTTAACTATTAACCGTTGGCGAGAGGCAATTTTCTCCGGAATTTCAGCGATTTCCTTTTCGCCGTGGAAGCAGATTAACATGCAAGCGGGGAGGCGATCGGCTCGAGTCTGCCCGCCACGAGGATGACTCTGTCCCTCCAAACTGTCCCGCCGCCGGACAGCGGAAAACTACAGCCCCGCTCCCCCACGCCTGCTTGAGCAGGGGCCGTGACCCAGCCAATGCCCGCAGAGAAGGTGGAAAAAGCCCAGCGCTTGTGCTGGAGCGAAGTTGGGGGGGGGGGGGGGAGCTTAACCCAGACCCAGCCCGGAACCTCAGCCGTCGGCACGTCCAACCACACCAGGAACCCAGACGCTACACAGCCAGATCCCCGCCCCAAGCTTCGCTGGCTGGAAGGTTCGGAAGACACAGGCCAACTCAGGGAGAGCCCTCTCAGGCCTGCAGACTTGCCCCTCTCAGTCACTGTCCGCACCCCAGAGTCCACGAAAGCACACCCTGCTCTGGCTTCTGACGGCTGCAAACTTTGTTAAACTCCTTACTCACCCCCTCCACCCCCTCCTGCTTTCTTGCCTGGCCTGCTTTTCCTGAAGCAGGGAAAGAGAAGGTCATCGCCCTCAAAACCTGGGAGTTGGGACCCCGCCTGACTGGCACGTTAGCCTCTGGCCTGCCGCCAGGCTGCTGCACACCGGAGCATTCCGGGCTGAGAGGCGTTGGCGACGGCTGCGACCAGGCTTGCCAAGGCCCCTGCTGCTGTTCCTAGGGCTGCCCTTGTCTGACTCGCCCCGGACACTGGGCATGCCAGCCCCGTGCACAGCAATCCTCTTGCCATTCTTGGTCTTCCTCGCTTATTTTCCCCCAGCTCTAGCCTTGAGTTAGTCTCTCCCTGCCTGCCAGGTTCTCTCAGCCTCTCATGGTTTGCTTCTGTCTCTCTCTGTCTCTCTGTGTATGTATGTCTCTGTCTCTCTTGTTTGTTTCAAGGCACGGACACTGATTGCGCCTTATGAAGTTCTAACTGGTTTTGTGTCAGGAAGATCTTTCTCGCTGCTACCCAGCCTGGCGTGACGGATTAAACATCAACTAGTTAAATAAAAATTAATATCAACTGCCTCCTAACTTCTAATGTCATGTTGTTTATAACTAATGAACTGATTAGGGATAAACACATCACGGAGACATTCAGCTTCCCTGCCTCAGCTCCATCGAAGCCTGTGCCCACTCCAATACTGCCAGCTGCCAAGCCAGGAAAAGGGGGGTTGGCTGGGGGCAGGGCAGGCTGCCTAGGCTGGGAGGCCCTGGGGCTTACTCCTCTGCCTGCCTTGATCTTTCTCTCTCGCTTTTTCTTTCCTCCTCTTTCCCTTCTTTTGTATAATTTCTTTTCTGTCTCCACCCTACTTCCTTCTTTTCCTCTTGTCTTCCCACTCCCCTTCCTGTCCTTCTTTCTTTCCATTTCTTTGCGGGTCCATCCCTGTTCATTCGCTGTCCCTGGTGTCTGACAACTCCCTGTCCCCTGCCCCATCACTCCGCCTTAGCCTCCCTTCTGCTTATTCTATTGTGACCCAGACCTTCTCCTCCTCATTCTCTTCTTTCCTCCCTGGACAGCCCAGAGTATGAGATGACCAAAGTTCTTGTAACTGGGCTTTTGCCCTGACTCAAAGCAAGACAGCCTTCCTCCAAAAACTTAGAAACACACACACACACACACACACACACACACACACACACACCTATTTAAGGAGAAGAAAATGTGTTTTCTCCATTTCTCCTCTTCCATCTCAAAAGGAAGCAGGATAACAGAAAAATCCTTCTTAAGATTTGTACCTTCCCTCTCGTCCCAGAGCAATTGTCATAAATTATACTACTAAATTTAATTTCAATAAGAAAAAAAACCTGCTCTAGTATCTTTCCTCCGGGCTTCAGACCCCTTCCCAGCCAGCCTCAGCCTGACCTGGGCAGCCTCCTCTTAGGAGGTCCTTTTCCTAGAGACACTTAAACCCAATCACAGTTGTCATGATGACAAGCGTAAGGCAGAAAGGTAGGTAATCACAGACCCAGAGCTGGTGATTTTTTTTCTCCCTAAGAAGCCACAACGTTTAAACTTGGTTTGCCCTGGACCGCAGGGTCTGACAAGACAATAACAACAGAAAAAAGCTTTTAAAACCAATTTAGCACACGTGAAAATGTAATTCTAATGAAGAATCAATAGTCTGGCGGATCATTTTTCCTGTGACTCCTTGGAGATCCTGAAAGAAACTTTCAATCAATGGGACCAGTGATGAGCAAAAGGGCCCAAGAGACAGTGTGGCACAGGAGTGAGGGCCCGGGGACAAAGGGAGACAGACACTGAGGGAGAGGCTGGAGGGAGCTGAAGTGTCTGGGGGAAGGGTAATAAAGGGAGAAGCTAAGAAACCTCTTCCCTCTCAAGTTCCTTCAGTGATGCCTGTAAGTCCAGTGGGCCCAGCCACCTCTCCAGAACCTGTGTCTGACCCTGGCACTGCCCCAGCCCTGAATCCTGCATGTAGGCACTAGATGGTAGTTAGCTCAGAAACAAGAAAGCTGAGTGTGTGACCTCAGTTCAAAAGTGAGTGCTTCCCGACCTGTGTGTCTGGGAGATTGGGTCTCAGTTCCTGGTTTTAGTGGGAACAAGAATATTTGATGCAGGTGTGGTGGTCTAACTTCACATTTTCTAAATCATTTAAGCACACTTTCACTCTCAAGAAACTTGTGAAAAGGGTAGAGATTAGTATCACTAGTTCAGATGCTAGGAAACAAAGAGAGCTTTGGAGGGAAGGTGCGATTCCACAGGACAAAATCCATGTGTGTTGGGGCTGGAGAGATGGCTCAGAGGTTAAGAGCACCGACTGCTCTTCCAGAGGACCTGAGTTCAATTCCCAGCACCCACATGGTGGCTCGCAACCATCTATAATGAGATCTGGCACCCTCTTCTGTGTACATAATAAATAAATAAATAAATCTTTAAAAAAAAGTCCATGTGTGCCAGTGTACACTTTTAATTCTAGCACTTGGGAGGCAGCGGCAAGGGGAATCTATGAGTTCAAGTTCAAGACCACTCTAGTCTACAAGGCCACCCTGAGTTCTAGACCAGCTAGAGCTATGTAGTGAGATCTGTTGCAAACAAGACAAAATAACAAAACAAACAAACAAAAAACTACCACGATCATCACTAACAACCTTGTCTGTGTAGTGTGGCTCAAGGGGTAAAGGCACTTGACACCATGCCTGATCACCTGAGTCTGACCTCCACAGCCATGGTGGGAAGAGAGTGAACCATCTCCTGTCAGTCATGCTCTCTGACCTCCCCATGAGATTGTGTGCATGTGCACACCATGTTCACACACACACACACACACACACACACACACACACACACAAATACATAAGTGCAAAAAGGATGTGTGTCCGGGTGCAGTCCCAGGTGACAAGGAGAAGCTGATTACAAGTTGTCATTTCATGTACACAAGCAGAATACTCGGAAGAGAGTTATGTGTAATTGCACCTACCGACCTCCTATCCTAGACCATGGAAGTATTTCTCTGTATATAACAGCAAGAAAAAAAAGCAGTTTTAGATAAGGTCCCAGTATGTATCCCTGGCTGGCCTGGAACTTGCTTCTAGACCAGGCTGGTCTGAGATTCACAGAAATCTGCCTTCCTCCGCTGCCTGAGTATTGGAATTAAAGATGTGAACCACTGTGACCAGTGAGTTTTGGTTTTTTGTTGGTTTGTTTGTTTGTTTTTTTAACTCTTAACTATTTTTGCATTTGGGTTGGAAAACCACTGTAAAATGAGAAGGAGGAAGAGGAGGAGGAGAAGTAGCTGATGAAGTCTAATGTCTGAAGCAAGACATGTTGGTAGGCCAGGCCTGGGGCCTACACATCTAACCTAGTGGTAGAGTACCTAGGATGAGTGATTCCTGGGTACAATCCCCGGTGCTGTTGGTAAAGAGAAAGCCAATGAGGTGATAATTTGTCCAGAAAGTCATCTTCCTACAGGAAGATGTAGGCTTGCTGTGGCTCCTGGTGCTTCTCTGGCTTCTTGATTCTGGTTGGACAATCTCTCCAGGGTGAGCTCAGTGGAAGGACTGTGGTCTCAGGAGTGGACGACTTCACGTCTTTAAGTAAGAAAGGAGAGAGTATAGCCGACTTGAGTCACTTGAGGTTTTTTTTTTTTGCTTGTTTGTTTTGTTTTGTTTTGTTTTTAGAGATGGTTTCTGTGTGTAGCCCTGGCTGTCCTGGAACTCACTCCATAGTCCAGGCTGGCTTTGAACTCAGAGATCTGCCTGCCTCTGCTTCTGGAGTGCTGGGATTAAAGGTGTGTGCCACCACCCACAACTCTTCCCAGTCTCTCTGTCTCTGTCTCTGTGTCTCTGTCTCTGTGTCTCTGTCTCTGTGTCTCTGTCTCTGTGTCTCTGTCTCTCTGCCTTACTCTCTCTCTCTCTCTCTCTCTCTCTCTCTCTCTGTGTGTGTGTGTGTGTGTGTGTGTGTGTGTGACAGCACCATAGACCTCTTCTTGCACACAGGGCTTTTCCAGTGCTTTCCCGGACAGCTGCTCAGGGTTAGTTATGAGAACAAGGTTCTAAAAGGTTGAGTCCCAGGACAAGCAAGACAAAACGGACAGATGCGGAAAGGGAGCACAGGGAGGGAACCTCAGGGCTCCCGAGGGGCGCGTGTGCTTCTGAAGAAAGTAGAAGTATAAGCAGGTGCATAAAAGGAAAATGGGCTATGAGAGGTTTACAGAATTTGTGGCCAAAGTTGAGGAGATGTAAATTGCAGATTGAGAGGATAGGATGTAGGACAAGGGAAAGTGGGCCTTTGATCACGGATGAGAGCACAGGTGTGGTTACAAAGGGTGTGAGTCTGAAGGCCCAAGAAACTTGCCGGAGGTGGGGAGTGGGGTGGAGTGGGGGTGCTCAGAACACTGCAGAAGGGCTGTGTCCAAGTGAGCGCAGAGTGAGAAGGGAAGAATGGGCCCTTCCTTCCTCCCCTTGGTCAACACCTCTTCAAGGACACCGGGACAGTTTTCCTTTTACCCTAAGTTTTTGTTTGTTGAAAAGAAAAAAGAATCCAGAGCAGATTTGTAAAGAAGTCAAGGAGCAGAACCACAGTGGATGTATTAGGGATGGGGACCTCTGGGAACGACTGTGTGGTCTGCAAAAGTTAGGGTGCGTTTGTGGAGACTTTAGAAGCTAAACTGGGAGCCAAAAGTTCAAGGCAGGCGAAGGAGCTTGACGGGGCGAATACCGGAAGTCTTGGGAAAGGGGAACCGCACAGAAGTTGGGGAGAAGGCAAGGACCGTATGTGGACGCCTAACCTTGCAGGCTGTAATCTGAAAAGGGGGGCGTGAGACCGTGAAGATGAGGGGGTGGGGTAAGAGGGTGTGCCAGTGTCTAGACCCAGGGTTCGGTCTCCGGGTGCTTCTGGACAGCGAGGGTGTGGATATCGGCTTGCCTGCAGGGCTGGGGACCTCGGTGCGTGTGCGCGCCTGTGCGCGGCCCGGAGAGCCCGCGGCTGCACGGCCGGTGGCTGTACTCTGCGACCGGGTGTGTGAGCGCGGGCGCGATCGGAGCTCACAGCCCGCCCAGGCGGCCGCCAGCCGCGGTTATCTGAGCTGCTCCGTCGCGGGTGGCTGCTCCCGGATCTCCCCGCTGCGGCGGCCAAGGCAAGACTGACTGTGGGGCGGCGGAGGAGCCGGCGAGCCGAGACCCAGGCCCGGGCAGCGGCGAGCAGAGCATGGAACAGTGTGCGGGTCGAGCAGGTAAGACCTAGGACCCGTCGGAGCCGTCCCAGCCAAGGGTGGGAGTGAGGGAATGGGGTGGGGGGGGGGGGGGGGCGCTGATCAGTGGAGAAGGAGGGAGTGTGTGTAGCTGAGAAGGGCTCCACTCTTCTTTCCTTCCGGGGTATGGTCCAGAGCTGGGACTGTGAGGGCTGGGGAAAGAGGTTCCGTGGACGCTCGCTCCTCTTTGGAGCTTCTAAGCCTTCCCTCCTGGTGACCTCTGAATCTCCTACTGAAAACTTTCCACCCAGGAAACGTGAGTTTTACAACTTCTCTTTGCAGAACTTGGCTTTTCCTTTCTGTTGAGTGCTTAGGACTTGATTGTTCTGATTTCTCTCTTGGCATAAATGTTTCACACAACTTTCCTCAAGTTGGGAACACTGGGCAGGCTTTAGTTTCCGGTGATGGGAAAATATATGCTGTGTGCACATGTGTGTGGGTTTTGAATATTTGGTTATAAGCAGTAGTGTAGAGAGTCAACCCCACCCCACTCCACCCCCCAAAAAAAATCAAGAGAGGTTCAAGGGGGGCTTAGGGAAAAGATGACAGGCGCCAGGGGCCTGGATGGGGAGGAGAATCTGAAACTGACGGCTGTCAGTGGCTGTCAGTGCGGCTCTTCTTTATTCCCTTCCTCCCCTCTTCTCCAGACCTGCCAACTCAGCTGTGACTGCCCATTAGGCGTCCTGGTGTGGTGTAAGGTGGGAGGCCAAATACCCAATCTGAGATTGGTAGTGAGTGAGAGGGCTGGATCAAGTTTCCAGAGTTTTCCAAATAATTCTGTAGAGGTCAAGGCCTAACTCGGGGCCTTTTTTCTTCACTCCGCACCTATCCAAATCTCATTTCTCTCCACCCCACGACCCCAGCTCAAGTTCAGCAACTGATAGTTCAGGAGCCCCCGCCCTTGCTCTAGCTTCTTGGCTCAATCTTGGGCTGTTTGCACACTTCTCTAGGGTCTTGTCCCCACTGGAGAACCTGAGACCCTATGAGGGTCAACGGTGGCCTCCTGGGCTTTTAGGGCTCTGGGCAGACCCTCCACACCAGAGGTTTAAGTAGGGAGATCAATAGCAAACAGTTGTAATGATCTAATTAATTATGGCAAAATTAAAAGCGAGTATAAAATCAATCTCTGATGGTGTTGAAGATGGAATTCAATTGAGAACCCATCTGTGCACCCCCTCGACCGTATAAATATGCAGCCCAAGGACAGACCTAATGGCTGAGCCTTCCTGGGAACCTCTCTCCCCCTTCCTTCCTTCCCTACCTAGGGTTTCTCCAGCTCACCCTCTCTGGATCCGTTTTGCCTCTTGCCCCTGCCCTTCCTTCCCGGGTCCTTTGTGCCTAGGCTCCAACATTCCTATCCTTTCCCTTAGCAGGTGCCTCTGCCTGCCTTGCAGACCTAAGGTGCCTAGACTGGGTTCCTAGTCCCAGCAAGCAGCCGCCGCCCAATGCAAGCCTCCTGCTCAGCACTTGGGGAAGGAGAAGGCAGAGCACTGAGGCATCCCTGTGACCCTGTCAGGATTCTCATCCCAAGTTACATGGGACACTCGGAAGACACCAGGCTCTTCAAACTTACCCTGGGAGCAGCTGGTGGGGTAGGCACGAGGCTCGGCTCCAGGTACAGGAGCTACAGCTCAGGCTTGCTGTCATGCCTCCTTTCCTGGCTAGGCTGGCACTCCAGTCAGGCACAGTTTGTACAGGGTAGGAAGAAGCTGCCAAGTGAGGCAGGAGGCAGGGAATGGTGAAGAGGGAAAATGGCTATTTCTTTCAAGATACCCCCAGGGCCGCCAAGCCAAGCCCAAGTCCTCTACCTTCCACCCCCGCTGAATTATGTTTCTCTTTCTTTCTTTCTTTCTTTCTTCCACTCTTCCCGATCCTCTATCCTCACCCTCTCCATCACAGGCTTGTCCCACCACTGCACAGCTCCCTCAGTGCCCCGTGTCCCCCTATGAGCTTTTGGACCCCAACCTGACTGTTCAGAATGACATACAGAAGAACAAGGGAGGCGGCAAGCAAATGTACCTCTCGGCAGCAGTAGTGCAGTCACTGCAGCGGGGGTTTACGTGAGACGCGGGTTTTATTTAGTTCCTTCAGCCTGATTCTGAGCAGCAACAATGCACATCAGAAGGGTAAAGAAAGGATGAAGGAGCAGGAATCGGCAGCTAGGTCATTGTGGTCTTGCACCCAAAGTATAAAAATGAGGGGTGTGGGCCCTCCCTGTTTCTCTGTTCTGTCCTAATCCCCAGTCAGCTTTCCGGCTCCCAGTAGATGATCCCCTGCCTCTTCCTTTGGTAGCCCCGAGTGGACTCCCAGACTCCCACTGAGTTCCCAGGATTTTTGTTGTTCTTGTTCCCTCAGAGATCGCTTCCTTCTCCCTGATCCAGTCACTGGGTCTTCAGAGCCTGGGGGAAGACCCAGACTGACACCTCCCACCCTCTTTTGCTGGGCCTCCTCACCCCGTTATTAATTGCTGTGTTGACCTGCAGGATTGATTGGCAGTCCTGCTGGAAGAGGCTGGGAGGCCTTGGCCTGGGAGCAGCCTAGGCTGAGCGCTGAGCGAGGCGGGGAAGGCGTTGGAAATGGGTCCTGGGCCCATTTTCTTAGCCCCGCGTGGAACACAGCTGTTTGCCTAAACACCCTTCACCAGCGTTTAAAACCTCTTACAGTACTCAGACACGGTCAGCCAACCACCCCACCAAGAGATCTCTGCCTCTAAGGAGACACACTAGAAAGTCTCCGAATTGATTTAGACATTGAAAGGGTCTTCTCTCTTCGTTACTCAGTTTCATCAATGTATTCGTTTTCCTTGGGTCTAGAGCTCATTGCGGGTCTAGACCTCATAGGAGAACTCCTGAGTCTGAGCTCTCTCTACCTGGGATTCACTGTTTGCTGCTTTTTCTTTCTAGGGAGTGACAGAAACTTAAGAGATAATCCTGGATACAGATGACCCTTAGACTCTCAAACCAAATCATCCCTTTCCCAGCTAAGGAAGGGCCCCTCAAAAAATTACGTTCAGGCCTTTTGCTTCAGCGAAGTTTGAGGGGATGGATGCTCTGAGGGCTCGTAGAGAGCAGCGGAGGGCGGAGGCTTGCAGCACCAAATGCAGAAATTTAACCCCTAGGAGGGACCTCCCCTCCCCATCTCGCCCTAGCCGTGTCACCTGCAAGCTCGCTCACTTACAAGGCCCCCGGCAGCTGGCTACAAGCCCTAGCCCGACCGGAGGCCTCTGGTCGTCGGGCCATGATCCCCGGGAGCATCTCGGCTCTAAGCTTGGCGTGATGGAAGAGACAGGCGTGTACAAACCTTGGTCTGTCCCCGGGAGACCCCTTTTCTTGGGCCTCTCCCATCTCAGCCAGCCCTCTTGCCCCAGTGTCCTCTCTCCCCTCCTCTCCGGTCCTTTGTTTCCAGCCACCTCGCAGCCCTTCCCCTGCCTGGGCGGCCGTGCCCCCAAAGCCTCCCTTGCCTCGCTGGCGGGTTTCGCTCTGCCTTACCAGCTCCCGGCTCAGGCGCGCGCTCCGCCTGCTCCTCACATCCACACGGCTGCTGAGAGTGGAGGAAGGGAGGGCGGCGCGCGGATGGATCCGAGGCAGTGGATTTGGTGACTCCTCGCAACTCCCGGGAAACTCTGCCCGGGTGCTCCCGCCCCTCTCCAACTAACCCTCAGCACGGCAGGGCCGAGAGCCCAGATCCGCACACTGTCCCGTCCTTTCCCGACGTGCGGGCCCGGGCTCTTTAGCTACCCCTAGCTTGCCCGCATCTGGAGTTGCCCTACACTCAGTTGCCTTTCAACTGCCTCTTACTACCTCCTGTCCCCTCCCTCTGCAGTCCCTGTAGTCGCTGTGGCGGTGACGGTGGCGCTGGGGACTTCCTAGATCCGCCAGCACAGTCTCCCTCCACCACAGCCCGGTGAGCCGGGCTCCAGCAGGCTGAGAAGAGGGTTAATCATTACCTCCCCATCAACATTCAGCCACCCTTGGACTCTCTCACCCAGGCTCAGAGGAGGAGGGGGCAGCCGGCCCGATGGAGACCGGCTTTGCCCCACTACCACTCCGCAGGCCTTCCAGGGGCAGGTCGCTTTTCGGTGGTCTCAGCACCCCTTTGGGTCCTGCTTTTCACCTCTTCTGCTTCCCTCTGCCTCCTCTCAGACTCTGCCCACCTCTCCCCTCTAGTCGGTCTTTGGCAAGTTGACTGCAGGTTCTGGGACGACCAAGTCTTTGTTTGCCACCGGACAGAACGGGATTTCCTTCCCCAATCTCTGCCAAAGGTTTCGGTGGAGTGGCCCAAAGGGGACTGCGCCTCGGGTCACAATTAACCCGATTGTTGGGGATGTGGGTGAGAAATTTAACTGATCTAGCGGTTACAGTAGACGGGGGCGCGGGGGAGGGGGGCTGTTGTTGCAGGAAGTGGGAATGGAGGAGTGTCGAAAGAGAAGAAGAGAAACCTGGATGGGTGTGGTGTAGTCAAAAGGGAAGGGGCGGGAGTCTGCAAAGAAGAAACACAGGGGACAGTGCCAGTGAGGAATCCCAGGAACACTGGTGGGGTATGAGCAGGGTGGAAAACACCACCTTCTTCCGGCCTACATGCTCAGATCCCTCCCTTCCCTCTCTCTCTGTGGATGCCAGGTGTTCAGAAAGCTAGACAATTATCCCTTCATCTACTAGAGAAGTGTTTGGTTTTCAAAGTGTCCATTGGTGGGCTCCATAGTGGACACGTGTGATTGTCCCCATTTTACAGCTGAGAAAACTAGGATCTGGAGAAGCCTAGGGGCTCTGCAGGCAGAGGCAGCTTCCCATAGGCTGGGTGTGAATGGTCCTTTTAGCAGCCTGGGGTACCGGGGGTATTCAGGTCTGAGCCAGGATTATCGGGGTCTCCTGGATTCTTTCCCATCTCGTTTTCCCCTCTGTGGTCATAGTCCACCGCTCCTGCCCTGTGGGTCTGCTAGCCATGTTTTGCCTATTTTCACACACACACCCTCCAATAGTTCAGTGGTCCGCAGGCAGCCACCTGGCTGACCCGTGCCAATATGAAGCCCCTTTGGTGGCCAAGTGGTTTGTATTGTCATTGCTCCTCAAAGGAGCTGTGAAGGACCCAGGAGGTTGCTAGGTCCTCTTATGTAGGGAAGCGGGGTTAAAGGGAGGAGGGGCCAAGGAGGATAAAGGCTCAGCACGCGCGCACGGCCTCTACAGGACCAACAGACTAGGCGGGCGGGGCCAGCTGGCAGTCAGGACCCCCGGGATTCTTGTGGGGTGTCCAAATATTGGGAACAAAGGCGGGAAAAGAAGAGTGAGAGCAGGAGGGAGGGAGGGAGCAAGGGAGAGAGCGAGGAAGCAGAAATTAGGGGGTCTTAGATGAAAAAAAAAGTAGCTTTAGGGAGAATGTGCTGTGGAGTGTGAAATTGCAGCCCATGGTGCTCCATATTGTACCAGAAGCTCTTCCAAAAAAAAAAAAAAAAAATCCTCCAATGTGACCAGAAAGCCGGCTAGGCAGGGGGAGGGGCGCGGGGGGGCGCGGCTGGCGGGAGCCGGTCAGGCGGGGCAGGAGAGGGGGCCTCGGAGCGTTCACCCACTGCCAGGGATCTGGAACGCCTAGGGTACGCCCTCCAAGGTCTCACTCGGAGGGCAAGTGGGCCACGGGTGTGCGACCCAGAGTTTGATTGTAAGAACTTTTTTCTTTTCTTTTTGTTAGTGGATATGGGTGAGTTCCAAACGGCATAATCTAGAAAAGACGCTGGGCTACCTAGTAGCTACTCAACCTTCGCTTCCTCCCTCTTTCGATCCTGCTTTCCTTTCCTTCGGACTAGCTCTTCCTTCCTTCCTTCCTTCCTTCCTTCCTTCCTTCCTTCCTTTCTCTCTCTCTCTCTCTCTCTCTCTCTCTCTCTCTCTCTCTCTCTCTCTCTCTCTCTCTCTCCTTCCTTCCTTCCTTCCTTCCTTCTTTCTGTCTGTCTGTCTTTCTTCTTTTTCTTTTTTTGTCCCTTAATTCTAAACGGCAACCCCCTCCCCAACTTTAATGCATTTAATTTGGTCTGCGCTGTGGGGAGCATTTCCTGGGGAGATATGCTTAATTTCGGAATTTCTAATCCCCTCCGTCAGAGCTCAGGCCCTAGCTCCCCTCGCTACTCCCCAGGAGGTAGAAGGAGAAAGACAGGCCCAGGCCACGGGGGAGGGGCACAGCTGGGATGCTCCGCTGCAGCCGGGGCCCCCACCAGGTCTCCCGTAGCACAGCCACCTTTGAGAACTGCTTGAGACCTGGTGCAGAGTCCCAGGGTCAGCGCCCTGTGAGCAGAAGGGAGGCAGCCACGTCACACTCTTTTCTATCCCGACAGAAAGTTCCTGGGCAGCAAACAAACCAAAAATCCAGCAAAAGAGTCACAAAAAGGAACCGGGGCAAGCGGGGATAGCAGACAGGATCTCCACTCACATTTGGCTTAGGCATAATCTGCCCCGAGACACATTGAAAGCTGAGGTATAGGTCACACGCAGCTTGGGACACCTTTGCATAATAAACATATACAAGAGGGCCTTCTTATTGCGACCACAGCCTCCTGCACACTTAATACTCAAGCTGAACAGGCCGGCTCTAGCAGAGAACCAGCTCGACCTTAGCTGTTCGGAAAGGGAGGAAGGAGGAGTGGGCCGCCAGGCGCCAAGCGAGCATGGCAGAGATGAGAGCAGAGAAGGCGAAGGAGCTGAGATCCACAAGGAAGATTTATTGGGCAGATCAGTTGCACAGAGGCGGCTAATGAAGCAAATCCCGAGATGGGTATCACAGCAACTCCCCAAAAGTTTATTTGCCTTTAAATTTCCGCAGGGAGGCGGGCGCCTTGTTTGAAGTGTAAATGCCCCTAGGTTGGGGTGGGGGTGGAAAGGCTGCTTTGAAAACACTGGAGAGAAAAGGTTCATTTAGAGGCAGACGAGGGAAAAGCAACCAACCCTGACAGGTCGGAGCCCTGGTTGTGTTTGGGGTTGGGTTGTTTTCTTTCTTTCTCTTTCCTCCCTTTCCTCTTCTTTCTTCTCTTCTTTTCCTACTCTTCCCCTTCTGTTAGAGCCCATAGAAAAAGAAAAAAAGACAGGAAAGGGGAGTCGGAGGGAGAGGCCAGCAAGGAGAGGCATCTGCAGTTCAGCCCTTCGTGCTTCAGTCCAAAGAGAAGGCTGTGCAGAGGCTACCGGAGCTTCCAAAGCAGCAGGGTGGATTGCCTTTTGATTATCTAGATCCAGAAACCGACTGGGACGCCGTGGGAGAGTGATGTCCCAGGAGCAAGGGGAGGAAGGTGTGCTAGGGCTTTCTGAGGCTGCCTGGAAATTAGACAGTTAGTAGCCCTCATTCCTGAGGGTGTATATAAAGGGTACGTGCGTGAGAGCAACTTCAAACGCGCTTTACAGATTGTTAGTTCTCTTTACAAAATGCAAAGATCAACCCCACCCCTTGCATGTGAAAATGCTCGTTGTCCATCTTCATACTTCATAGTATACGAAACAGGAATACACTGAGTTCTAGAAAAGTGTGACTTTCAGTGTGGATCGAGGGATTCCACTCATTTTGTTTCTCCAACAGTTCAAACTTACCAATAATTTATGTATGCCCAACATATGGAGACCCAGGCAAAGGCTCCTTTATGGGTTTCTCTCTATAGTAACCTTTTGAATGTTCCCCACTCCAATTCTGAGGTTGCCAAGATTATGCCAGTTACTACCACCTGAGAGGTCCTGGCTCCCCTGGCCAGGCAGCTGCTTACTCTGTTTTCCCTTTTTTGGTTCTCTACACGAAGTTAGTGCGGGTTCCTGGGGTTGTGGGGCCAAAGCAAACCTGCGAGCGCCATCTGCAGGCCTTGGCAGGAAGGCACTGGCTTTCCTGGAGGACCCCTGAGCCTCCAGCCTCCTGCCCAAGGGAACCTAGTCCTCAGCCCCAGGGAAGTGTCCGGGCGGTGGGGGACAGATGGGTAGGTGTTTTGTCTTGTTTTGTTTTGTTATTTTGTTTTTTACTTTCTAGCAGTTACTCTGCAATTGGATTAATCAGATCAGGATCAGGAATTTCTGGGAGACAGGGCAAAGGCCCAGGTCCCAGCAGACCCATCTCCCCAAGCAATGGAAAGCTCAGAATCCTGTGCGCTGAGCCTGGTCTGGAACCCACTCAGAGTAAGGGCATCCTGGATTCTAGACCCAGGGTTCTGGATGCCCAGTAGGAGTCAGTCTGAGTCGGGCTGAGTCTGGTGGGTGCTTTCCCCCAATCCCAACTACTGCTGAGGCTTTTGGGCCATAGGGACAGAGTCATGAATCCACTCACTGTCCTTCCTCTGGGCTTCAGGAGCTGCAGACAATGCCGAGAGTCTCGGGTCCGCCAGGCAAAAAAGCAGTGTTTGGCAGCTGGAGCTTCCCGGAGCCGCCCTTTCTCAGACCCAGGGAAGCCTGGGAGGAGGGAGCGAAGGGGGGAGAGAGAGAGTTAAAACATCAGCTGAAGTGCCAAGATGATTTATGAGACGAGGGAAAATATTTCATAAAGATCTCCCGGATATTCTGTACTTAACCAGTTAGGAGACAAAGGGCTTCTCTTGCCTAGTGCGTGCGAGAGGACCCCAGCGAACAAGGGAGCGAGAGCGGGTCAGGCTGCAGGGACTGGGCCAGCGGCTCGGATAGAAGCCGGGCCAGGCCGGCGTGCTGCGCCGGCTGCGCTCGCTCCGGATCCGCAGAGCTAGCGGCGGCGGCGCTCAGCCGCGTTCACAGCCTCCTCTTCTCCCCAGCCGGGCAGAGAGCGCGTCTTGGTCCCGCCTTGGGCTTCTGCATCCTTTGCAGCCGACAAGCCGCTGCGCACTGTCTCCCGGCCCAATCCCCTCCCTAGCTACCCGAGGGTCCAGGACCCAAGTTCCCCGGCTCTCCTGCTGTCCGTTGGGTCCCACCAAGGCAGGTGGGTCCTAGCCAGAGGCCTCTAGCTTGATTCTAAACCAAGCATTCTGGACTGCCCGGACTCCGGAGAGGGGGTGCGCGACACCGCGTGTGGGACGGGAGGGGACAAACTGCTGGGCACTTTGCCCCGGAATGAGAATCAGGCGTGCGTGGATGGGAAGGTACCACGGGAGGGAAATGCGAAAGGGAAGGACCAGAGGTAAAGGGATGGAGGAAGGAAGACACAGGGAGGAGCGGAAGGGAACTCAGCGCTAAGGATAGCCGAGTTAGGACTAAGGATGCGGACCCGCGGGCGGTGGGATCAGCGGGCATTAGCCGGTGGATGGCAGGGCTGGGCGAGTTAGGACGGAGAGCCTGGCTTCGGGGCGCGGCGCTCCCGAAGGCCCTCTGTAGTTGCCTGAATATTCATTAGGCTGGCCGCTCTTTATCCTTATCTAACGTTTATCTTCTCGACGAGTTTCGTTTCTCAGTATAGTTTTAATCCCGGGCTCCTAGTCCTCCTCCCCCCGGCCCGCTCCTCACCCTCCCTCTTCCTTCGCCCGCTGCTCCCTCCCGTTTCCCCCTCCCCGGCCCTCCCCTCGCCGGCACCGGAGTGACAGGCGCGGGGCCCTCCTTGCCGAAGCTCGGGGCTCCGGCGCTGGCGAATCACAGAGTGGTGGAATCTATTGCCTTTGTCTGACAAGTCATCCATCTCCCGGCGCGGGGAGGAGGAGGGGGTCTGGAGGGGGCTTTGCAGCTTTTAGAGAGACACACACCGGGAGCCCAGGCTCCAGTCTCCGGCCGAGTCTTCTTGCAGCCGCAACCCACCTGGGGCCAGCACAGCGCTGCGGGCGCCGCTCGGTCCTAGGCTGCCTCCCTCCCTCCCGGCCCTCCGGCCGCCGCGCCGTGCGCCTGCCTTTTCCGGGGGCGGGGGCCGGCTCGCGCGCTCCCCTCCCGCGGGCGCCCGTTTGGACATCCCGGGGATTGCTACTTCTCTGCCAACTTCGCCAACTCGCCGGCACTTGGAGCGGCCCGGCTCCCCTCCCGGCGCCCTCGGGCCGCCCCTGCCCTGAGCCCTCTCGGTTCAGAGCCTCTCGGGCCACCGGGTTCCAAGGGAGCTTGAGGGAGCCGTCTTCCCCACCGGGTCTCAGCACTGGCCGCAGCTGGCTCGCGAGCCATGCGCCCCCTGTGCCCCCTGGCCCAGCCCGTCGCCCGGGGGCTGCTTTACTGACTGCCCAGCCGCGTGCCCCGACGGTGGCAAGTTGCAGCCGCTGCGGTTGCAAACCCCGGCGGGCCCGGAAGAGTCCCGGCGGGGAGCGCAGCGCGGCGCCCCCCGCCCTCGCGTGCCCCGCAGTAGCCGGGCGCCCGCTCACCCTCCTTCCCCCACCGTCCCTTCCTTTTCTCCTCAAGTCCTGAAGTTGAGTTTGAGAGGCGACACGGCGGCGGCGGCCGCGCTGCTCCCGCTCCTCTGCCTCCCCATGGATATGCACTGCAAAGCAGACCCCTTCTCCGCGATGCACCGTGAGTACCGGCGCCCGGCTCTTGTCTCGGTTCCAAACCCACCTAGCCCCAGCGCGGCCCGGCCCCCCCGCGCTCAGGTCTCATCCTAGAGGCCACACTGGCTTTTACCCGGCCCTTCCTTTGCCTTCTGCCTATTTCTCCTACCTAGTGTTTCTCATGCCTTCAGCCACTCTCTTCTGCTTTTTACCACCCCATGCTCATCGTTCTGTCTGCCTTTCTACCTCCCCTAGTGCCTCACCTGCTTGCTCTTTCCACCTGCTCCTCCTTACCTCGCAGGATCCATAGCCCTGGGCCCAGGTTCCAGCCTCTCACTACTCCCTAGCCTTTGCCCTGGACTGGACTGGAGAATTAATTGTCAGTTTTCGGGATTTCTCTCTCTCTCTCTCTCTCTCTCTCTCTCTCTCTCTCTCTCTCTCCCCTCCCTCCTCTACCTTTCTCAAACTTAGAGCTGTGGCTGATCAGGAGGAGGCTCCTAGCTTGAGCAGCCTGGGTGTAAGGACTGCTATGGAGAAGCTCCTGGGGGTGTGACCCCCTTCTGAGCCTCAGCTCACAGCGTCTCTGGTTCCTTCCAGCCTAGTAGGGCTTGTTGTAAATAATTCCATGCTCTCCCTTTCACCCTCTCCTCTCCGCCTTCCCTTCCCTCCCAGCTAGGAACCCGAGATTGGCAGGAGAAGGTAGTCACTTTTCTTGGCTTTGCCCAGGGAGGTGATCGTTCTAAAAACAATAAGAGGTTTTGAAAAGAAGTCAAAGTCAGGAAGAAAGCAAGTAGCAGAGCCTTCCAAGCCAGCTCCTGGATGCTCTGCATTCTGGAGACTTCCTTGCCTGCCTCCACTCTGTTGAGGACCATGCAGCCAGCGCCCTGGCCAGGGGGTCAGCAAGAATGGAAAAATGAGAGAGAAAGAACAAAAGAAAGACAACCACTAAAGCTGAGGAGAAAGGGAAGAGAGATTAAAACGAGGGGAAATCAAGGCAAGAAAATTGAAAGGACGTTATGGGGGGGGGACAGGAAAATAGGAAACAAGGAGGATGTCTTAATGAATTTTGAATTTATCTATTTCATGCCAGGTCTTTAATTTGTCAGGTATCTTCCTTTGCTTAAAAAGATAAACAATATTCTAAGCAGAAAATCCTCCCCATCTATAGATTAATAATTAAGGATAATTTGTAACTTTCCACAAGGTAACTTTTTAGACCTAGCCTCGATCTGTGCTTTAAATGTGATCCAATAAGACAGTCGTGTTTTGTTTATTTGTTTCCTAAGCACACATTTAACTTTACGGGACAATTTAAAAAAAAAAAACCTCCTGGAATAAAATACAGTTCCCGAAATGATTTCTAGGTAAAGGAAACCCAAGCCAGGGACTTGGGGCCGCTGCGGGTGTCTCCGGCGGCCGAGAAGCCTAGCTCTTTTTCGGAGGGAATGAAACAAGGTCTACACGCCAAGGCGGCCGGCCTATCTCAGCTCGGCTGCCGCTGCCTAGCTCAGGTTTTTTGAGAATTGCTTCCGGGACGCGCCAGTCAGGGCCAGGCTCAGGGAACCACTTCGAAACCAAAAAGGTAGCAAAGGCAGCAAAAGGTAGTTGAAGGAAGGGAGAGGGGCACGGCGCAGGCCGGCAAGGGCGCCGAGTGGCGGGCGAGCAGCTACAGCCCGGGTCGGCGCCCTCGGCAGTAGCACATTCCGGGCCTGATTCAGCGCGGATCCTCCGCAGACCCTCGGCCCTGAACTCCAGCCGTGCGGGTTGCAATCCCCTTCCCATATATTGGGGCAGAGGGGCCGGGCCCGGAGCCCGGTCAGGCTGAATTATTCATCTTTAATCTGCCCGCAGCTGCCGCCTTTTCATACCGGTAACGCGAGTTCTCCCGGGGCCTAAATTATTGATGGTCGGGGTTTGTAGGGAGGGGAGGGGAGAAGAGTGGTACCAAGGATGGGGAGACTATGGGGATGGGGGTGTAAGATAGCAGGTCCCGGCCTCACGGAACCACTGGATTCGAGGCCTCTGGCCAGGGTCTTTTCCCGAGCTTGTGTTGACTTCCCCAGAACGAGATGGTTGGAGATGAAGGGGGCGCGAGATGTGCCCGCTTTCTCCGAAACTCGCTTGAGGCCGTGGGGCAGTGGCTGCAGGTTGCCGACCTTGTCTGGCCAGACTCTGCGGCTGGAAGGCTCTGCGGTTAGCTTGCTGAGGGGCTGCAGCTGTAGGTTAAGCGCACTAGGTGCAGGATTTCTAGGCGGCTTTAGGCCGCGGAAAGTGGGGCTGTCCGCAGCGGCCTCGAGCCTGGCTTCCGGTGGCTTCCAGGTTGGGTGCTCCCGCCTAGTTGGACTGGAAACCAAGGGCTCTGCTCTGACCGCTGGAACATCCGTCCTTACGGTTGGATTTCCTGGGCAGCTGCCGAGGTCTGAGAGGGGTCAGAGGGTCCCGAACTGGCTTAGACTGCAACCCCGAGCGCCTCTGAGTCCTAAGCCCGCAGGTGCGGCCCCTACCATGTCACCTGGGGATGGGGGAGACTCTGGGGTCCCCAGCGGGGAGCAGCGTGGTAGGCAAGCGAACCCCAGCAGCCTGCGTTCTTCAGCGGCTGCCCGGAGGAGCGAGACTCTCAGCCGCCTCGCGGTCTCTGAGCGCAACGGATCCCGAATCACGACCTCTTCTGCCGGTCCTTCTCCACCTAGATTTCTTTCTACCTTAGCCATTAGGGAGGCAGAGGGGAAATATGGTTCAAAATACCTGAAGACAGAAAACGTAAAAGGAGGAAAGAACTTCCGATTAAAAACGAAACGGAAAAACAGGGAAAGAGGAAACCATACAGTTACAATTAAAAAATAGATACAAGGGGAGAGGTAGGCAGCGAAGGTGAAAAGGGGGTGCGTTTGACTTAGCCTCTCTCTATACTGAAGACTCCGCTGAGCTGAGTCAAGAGGACCCCGACCCTCCAAAATGATCTGGCTCCAAGCCTTGTGATACCCAAGCCGCACCTAGCCTGCGGCGCAGGCGGGTTCCTAGCTCACAGCAGTACTGTCCCTGGCCCGGTGCGTCCGCTCCCTACCTCCCTGCTTTTATCCCTACTGACAAGATTCTCCTTTGTCGTTTCTTTTCCCTCTCCATTTTCCGCCTCTGTTCTCTCTCCTGCCTCCTCTGCTCTTCCTGCACTTTCTCCTTTGCAGCGCACTAGTCCGAGGGGCGGGTTCTTCCCTAGTCCAGCTTCTCAGTTCCTACAGCTAGCCTGGGGTTCTGATGTCTAATACTCCTCTATCCTGCAAGCCCATCAAGCCGCCTTTCTCCCCGAGTCCCGGGATATGCCCCTTAGCCCTCCCTGCTCCCTTCGCACGTGCTGGGCCTCGGACCCTGACTAATGGCCGGTCCCTGCTGTGTGTGGGGTGTTGTGTTTTTTTCTTGTCTCTCCCCAGCAGGGCACGGGGGTGTGAACCAGCTCGGGGGGGTGTTTGTGAACGGCCGGCCCCTACCCGACGTGGTGAGGCAGCGCATCGTGGAGCTGGCCCACCAGGGTGTGCGGCCCTGTGACATCTCCCGACAGCTGCGGGTCAGCCATGGCTGTGTCAGCAAAATCCTGGGCAGGTGAGGGCTGGGTGCTGCCTCCCTTCCCAGCTGAGGCTTTAGTTAAAACTTGAGACGCCAGGCAGGAAAGGAAGGTCCAGACTTGAAGGGATTTAAAAGACTGGCTGCCCCTTTTTGAGGCGGGCGTTCAAGTGATGGCTAGGCCTTGGAGTGAGGATAGAGTAGAGTCTCCCCAGCGGAACCCAGCTCTGGGACCCTTCCAGGAAGGCAGATACATTCTGAAAAGGAGGGATCCCCCCCCCCCCAGCTAATCAATGTGAATGGGGTTGGAAGAAGGGGGTCCCAAGATGAGAAGATGCAGCATCAGGAAGGCTAAATGAGGGTCCAGGTTCCAAAGGGACCCTGTGCTTCAGGTGGAATCAGCTCTCCCAGCATGGATCCTTCTCTGCTTTCCAAATGGAAGGCCAGACTTCCATTCCCGGGGTACTAGCCACTATCCATGCCTAGCTACTATGCCCATTTCCACGCTAGTGACCACCTTCTGGAGTCTGCTCAGCTACACAGGGCCTTTTTCCCTTCACGCTGATGCCTAGGGAGGGAGAGCAGCTTAGCAGCTCTGGAGCTTGCAGCCCCCCTGCCCTTGCCACCACCGGCTTCTTGCTGACCCCGAAGGCCTTCCTGGCCCAGGTACTACGAGACCGGCAGCATCAAGCCTGGAGTGATTGGTGGCTCCAAGCCCAAGGTGGCAACGCCCAAAGTCGTGGACAAGATTGCTGAATACAAGCGACAGAACCCGACTATGTTCGCCTGGGAGATCCGGGACCGGCTGCTAGCGGAGGGCATCTGCGACAATGACACGGTTCCCAGCGTCTCATCCATCAACAGGTGAGCAAAGCCCCCCTGGGCCTGGAGGGCGGGACTCCAGTCCCCCATTCCTGCCTGTCGGCCCAGTCTCCCAGGGTCCATCCTTGCTCTGGCCAGGCTTTACCCCTCCTCCCAGCTCCCAGCCCAAAGTCTTTGGGCAAGGAAAATGGACCTGAGAGGCAGAAACAGACAGACAGACAGACAGGGCTCTTTCCAATTCAGAGCTGGGTTTTCCCTGCCAGGCTTCTCCCACCGGTGTCCTGAAAATGAATCCAAGTGTTTGTGGTAATTAAGACTCCAAGATTACCCGCCTCGGGATCTAGAGACAATCACAGCCCATAGCAAAGCTTTTAAAATGACCACTGTCTATTCACCGCTTCCAAACAGACTTCTCTTTCTAAAGTCATGTACCCTTCCCCAGGGGCAGCCAGAACCCTGACTCCTTTACCCCTTCAGCCAGCTCCCACAAAGCTTGCCTCCCAGGAGCCCAGGTCTTGCTAGCCAGCTCCACACAAATTTCCGGTCGAGAAGCACTGGCATCCAGGCCTACAGAGCAGATGCCAGCCACCAGCCAGGACTTGGCAGAGAGCAGAGGAGCTGGACAAGGACTGGGATGCCAGGCAGGGAGTGAGAGCTGGGTCCCTGTGGCTGACTCTTGGGAGATGCCCCCCCCCCCCAAGCATGCCTATCTTAAGGCTGAAACCTTTTCCATAATGATGGGTTCAGACAGTAGGACCACACAGGCTCTAGTCAGTTCAACTTGCAGGATACTTAGGTCTGTTAAGCCCCAGGCCACTCTGGAGTACTATCTGGGAGACCACAAGGTTATGCTTTATGCATATGTACCCCAGCCAGTGTGTGCCAGGGTATCCATCTGGGGGGACCTCAGAACACTCAATCCCAGGACTGGCGTCATAGCTGCAGAACTGTTACAGTCTGACCATTGTATGCAGAGGTTCAGGACTGCCAAAGTCACACTGCAGCCAGAAGCGGGTCCCCCCATTCTCAGGCACCCCCACCCCACACAAGAAGATAGTTAAGAGTTTCATACTCTGTTATTCTTTGAAACTCTTCATAGGCCCATTATCAGGACAACTAATAATTCAGATGGTGTTTCTTTAACTAGCATCACCTATCATTTTTTTAATATTTTGCAAATGATATGGAATTATCCCAAATCATCCTGAAAACAGCAGGTAAAATTAGCTGGTAGAATGTACCTTGGCTAAAGAAGATTCCCTCCGCCACACTCATGTTGTAACGTACTGCAAGGCGACCCCAGAAATTATCCCAGTGTGTGCCATCTGTATTAAAATGGTGATTCAGTTATGAACAGGGTAACATAACACTGATCGGCTAATTATACACCCTCCAAAACTCTCCAGCTCCCCGGGCCTGGCTCAGCTAGGTACTGTAAATGTGTGGCTGTTTGACATTTAGACACTTTCCAAACGAGCTGGAGAAAAACACTGGGTGTTTTGAGAAAGCAATAAGGGCTTTGAATTTAAAAGTCAAGAGGCTGGGGAAGCTTGAGTATTGAGGCAGGTGTGACAGTTAGGAAGGGAAGGGGACAATGCCTTTTTTTCCCCTCTTTTTTTCCCTGAGCCGCTCAGAGACTTCGCCTCTAGACCAGGTGGTGGTCCTTGCAGTGAGTTAGGACAGAAGCAGAGCCAAGAGTAGCTAAGATGAGGGGTGATGTCACTGGGCTGGGGAGCGGTGCCCTGGGGTCTATTTTGGAGATGCACTTATTGTCTGTGATGGGAATTGCAAGCTTTGGGAGAGACCAAGACATATATTGTTACAGTGATTTGCTTCATTTGGGTCTGGTGTCGGGGGAGCCTCACCTAGCACCCCCACCCCACCCCGTCCACTCCCCCTCCAACACATGTCCATGGATGGTTGGGCTATTTTTAAAGCTGGTTTAGGTACAAGTTTGAAAATGTTTCATGCTTAGAGTACAGAGGACAAGTGACCCTAACATCAAACTCCAGAGGTCTGAAGGTGCACCACCAAATTGGAAGAAAGTAGACTAGCTGGCTGTCCATGAGATGAGCTTTAGGGAAAGAATGGCCTGAGGCCGACCACTCTGACAGTCACAGAGGCTGTTGGCCACAGGGTCCCGTTACCTAAGGTACACACAGGCTTCCTTCAGGTGTGGAGAAAGAGGCATTTCTGGGTAGGCGTTGCTGAAGGTGAATGGAGCATGAGCACAGGAGCAGGGAAGCCACCAACCAACAACAGGATCCCTGGCTCAGCAGTTAGGCTTCAAGGCTTAATTTGTCAATAGGATCTACTAGGCTGTTTTTAATTTTGCTTTGGGAGGAATCCTCCCGTGGTTGATACTTTGGAAAAATTGGTTGAGGCTTCCCAGTGTGTCAGTGGGACACATTTGGGCACCCCAATCATCAATATCATTCCTGTGGGTACTCTGCCCTGAAGGGGAAGTTTCTTCTGGAGTGATGTTTCTTTCGAATGCTTGATAAGGCCTGGCATTCCTGCAAGGGCTGGCTGTGTCAGGAACTTGGGCCTCTGTTCTGAGGACTCTCACTCACTATAGGAAGGAGCTGGACATCTCCCTGTGTGCAGAGAGTGGTATGCACTGGGAAGTGGGAGTGCCTGAGTTTAGGGCTTGGGGGATGGTAGGGTGTCCATCTATGTTGCTGTTATTGTTGATGTATACATAGACATAGACACACGTATATATGTACATAATACCGGTCCCAAGTAAGGGTGCTCAGGAGCCAACATTGGCAAGAAAGGAAGTCTACACCTGCTCACTCACCTGAGCCAAAGGTATTGTCTTCTCCTCCCCCAAACAGATGCTGTCGCCGCACTTGAAATATGCTGTTGTGGCTATAAACTAAATTGCTTTTCATGCTTTAAAAATGGTTTTGGCATTCTCTGATCCCATCACAATAAAGCCCTGGCTGTCCAACCTGAGTTCTCCCCTGGCAGATCCTCATAGAAATGCCTCTCTGTGCCAAAGGTGTGGTAGGGAACCATCCACACCTAGAGACCGTTGGCTAAAATCTTAGCTCTGACCAGGTCATGGGATTTATTGAATCATTGTAAATACTGGGCTTCTTACAGCTGAGAGCCGGGTTACCAGCTCTTCAGCTTGTGTGGAACCACTGTTGGGAACGTGTTTGTAAACAGGTAACTTTAGATTGAAAGCTGGCATGGGAAATGACCTTGGGCAGGGTAAAGATGGAAGATCCACGTACCAAAAGAGGAGGAAAGTTGCCTCGTCAGGTTGAGTTATGGACGAAGCGCAAAGGATTTTCCTGACGATACACCTGAGTCTTTAGGTTGGCATGTTGCCCTGGGGAGAGACCACTTCTTTGAGAGAACAGCAGGAACTCCAGGTGGAGGCTAGGGCTACTGAAGACTCTCTGGGTGTGGCCTTGAGGCTAGTCAACATTTTTGGGGGTCAAGGACTCTGTACCCTTAGATCCTTGCAGTGGACCCTTGAGGATCGTCAGACCCACCACCACCCCTTCATTCTTCCTTAGCCTGTTTGGCTTGAAGTGAGCACATTCCTCTAGTAGCAGCACTGACTTTGGGAAGGCCGTAGCCTCAGGGGTGTGTGAAGCAATGCCAATGGTGTCACTCCGGTGTCCCTGGTGTGCAATTCTCAGGCATTGTCACTGGCCTGGCAGTGGGCAGTGGTTTACCACTTGTTTTCCCAAATAAGCTGATAGTCACTGATCACAGCCATGGGAATTCTGGAGACACATTGTATAGCAACACGTCTACTTCTCCCTCTGAGACTCAGATCTAGATCCCTGAGACTTGACTCTTGGACCAGGCTTGGCATGGTAGCTAGGTCAGAGGGGTGGCCGTGCTCACCACGTATCTCAGATCTTCACAGCGCTTATTTGTTACCACTGTTGGTGACAGAGAGTCAGGGTAAGTCAGTGGGTCAAGACAAAGGCTTCATCCCAAAGAGGGATGAGGAAAATAAAGGGCTCTAGGACTCTCAGATAGGGACTGCAAGCAGTGTCTTCTCCATGGTTTCTGTTTCAAAGCCATGCTCACCCATTTTTCCTAGAGAGAGTTTCTGCTGTTCTGGTCACCCATACTTAGAGAGGCATGTGAGACAGGCATGGTTGTTGATCTGTTTCTTGTGTTTTTAATGTTTCACATTTCACTTTTATTTAGTGTGTGTGTGTGTGTGTGTGTGTGTGTGTGTGTGTTACACACCTAGCACAGTACTCAGGTGGCGCTCAGAGGAAAACTTGTAGGAGCTGGCACTCTCTTTCTACCATGTGGGTTCTGGGATCGAATTTAGAAGACTGTGATGGGCTTCTGGGTCTGATGATCCCCTGATGGTTGGCTTGTGGATTTCCAGTGGTTGGTTGCCTTGAATTCCTACCTCAGCTGGCAACTTTTGAGAAGTAAGGATGAGGGGTTATCTTAAAAACTCCAGGTTGGGTTTAGAAGGTGATGTAGAGAGGAAAAGAGAGGGTGAACCCCAAAATAAACAAATAAAGTCCCAACTGTTCTGAGAACTCAATAAAACAATCACATCAAATATGAAGAGGCATAAATCTTGTGTCTGCACAGGTAACCCTACTGGATTGCTTTTATTATCGCTCAGGCTGACTCCATTTATTACCATCCACAGCCCGAGCAAAGGAGACTGCATGGAGGGTGGTCTCTGGTGCAATCCTATACCCTGGGAGGCAACAATCAGCCCATACAGCCAGGGATTTCGATGGGAGCCAGGAAGGGCCCATCTGTCTGCATGAAACCAATCAATAACTCTGTAACCAGAGCCCTTGTCACAGGGAAATGGACAACACAACAGTTCAATAGAGGGGCCATGAGGGGAACTAGCCAAGTGGGGATGGTGCCAGGCAGGAATAGCTCCTTGAGAAGGGAAACAGGGGGTCCTGGAGAAGGAGAGGCTGGGAAGGCAGGGCTGTGCATGCTTACTGGCACAGGCAAGGCTTGCTGTGTCGTCAACCTCAGGAAGGAGAGGCAACATTGGATGTTGGGGTGGTGGGCACTCGTGTTCTAGAGGGCAGCTGGGGAGTGGGTGTGTGGTACTCAGAGGGTGGTTTGATTGCCAACATGATGGGATAGACTTGAGGACCAGAACATGACAGCTTTAGAGAGAAAAGCAGTAGCAACCAGCAGAGATGAATCATTCTCCCCAAAGCCTGCACTCTAGAGAGGGGGTTCCCATGAGCCCATAGAGGCAGGACTGATGAAGGAACACTTTAACCCAGGGGCCCATTGTCCACTCCCAGCTTCCTACAGCAGCAGATCTGGCTACTCGGCAGGGCCTTGGTACTCAGGGCTTCCCTGAGCCCCTCCTTGATGCTATCTGGGGCTGCATTGCAGTTCTCCCATTAAGAGGAGAATGTACACATTGAGAAGAAGCCACTTTCCATGTCCTTAAAAGACTCCGATAGACAGCGCCCAACTGACCTGCCAGTTTTCTAGGTTACTGTTGTGTCTTTTCATCCCTCCTTCCCCTTCAGACTAGATGTCCAGAACTCAGGTTCACAGGTGGAGGCAACTATGGTCAATGAAGTGCCCCGAGAAGGCAGAAGGGTCCCTGAAACCTGAAGACTGGTGCCTCTCAACCAGTACCCAAGTAAGGGGAAAACATTAGGTGGGGAGAAGTTGTCTCCTGGGATTATCTGCCGCCACTGGGCAGAGATGGTTTCCTCTTGTCGGTCACATTTTGGGGTTTGATGCTCTTGAGGTGCAGGTAGAATGTATGCACAATGGTATATAGGAGTAAAGGGTGTTACCTTTTGTGTGGGAGACTGTGCATGCTTGTGTGTCTACCTGTATCTACCCTTAGGTCCAGGTCTCTGAGGTCAAGAGAACAAAGAAAACAGTCCCTGGTATGTGACCTGTTGTTACAGTACAAGGCTGGGTACCTTTGTCCTTGGCTCAGGTGGTTAATCACAAGTCAGTCATTTGAGTTATTGCCTGGAGTGGTGTAACAGCCATAGAGTTGGGCTGAAGGTGGTTCCACTTCACAGTGTAGACAACCTGGGGTCAAGTTTTCCACCATGTTGTGTTTATCTTACAATATTCCTTCAGTCTAGTTAACCCCAATGCAAGAGTCTTTGCTGCTGTGGCGACACCTTTGTGATGGAGACTTTTGTGATCACATGTTCATCCTTACTTTGATATGAGCCCAAGCCCTGTTGGCAGGACTGGTTAGGGACCAGTCACATCAGTAGCCAAGACTATGCTCTTCCAGATACACACTTTCCCCAAAATATATGATCCATACCAGGCATGGAGGTGCATACTTTTGATCTCAGAAGAGGTAGGCAGATCTCCATGAGTTCAAGGCCAGCCTGATCTATAGTATGAGACCCTGTCTCAAACAAGCAAGTAAAAACAAACACCCCACCCCCACATACACACATTGTGATTCAGGGAACCACAGGCCAGGATACCAAGCGTGAAGCATGGCAGTAACAGGGGCTGGATAGTTGGCTTAGTGGTCAAGGGCACTGGTTGCTCTTCCAAAGGTCCTGAGTTTAGCACCTTCATGGCAGCTCACAACTGTTTGTAATTCCAGTTCCAGGGGATCTGATACCTTCACACCAATGCACACAAAATAAGTTTAAATAAATTATTTTTTTTAAAAAAAAAACAGTAGTATACAGTTATGAACATAGCTTTCTCTCTGTTGGTCCCAGGCCCAGACTCCAGATCCTTCCCAGGTACTAGGGAACAAGGATGATCCAAGATTAGCAATTAAATACATGGTAGAACTGGAGAAGGCTCTGAAGACAGACAGGGCTCAGTATCAAAGGCAGTGACTTGGGAACTTCTTAGAAGGCTGGACAAGGGAGCTGCTGGCCTCTGAGAAGAGAGAAAAATGGCCTGACCTGGAGGAGAAAGAGTAGGCACCTTGTACCCAGAAACTGCCAGGTAGGAAGCAAGGCACGTGGAAGGGAGCAGATGGGAGTGGTCATTTAGTCCAGTTCCACTCACAGCTTATTTGAGCCATGGAAATATCAGGACCTTTTCTCGTGTTACTTGAGTGACAAGGGGATGAGAAGATGTTTTGTGTGACAATGTGGTGAGAAGGTGTTTTCTGTTGCGAGAGACAGAGAAAGAAGGATTAAGCGTGCCATGGTCATCTCTTCCAGAGAACTTGGCTTTGGATGCGAGGGTAAGGACAGTAGAGCCCCAAAGTCCAAGCTGGTGTGTGCCCAGAGCAATGGTGGAACTGTGTGTAGCCACAGGGGTCACACCAGTGTTTTCAGGGCCCTGGCAGAAAAGGTACATGGATGGCTACAGAAGCTGGAGAGCAGGGGCCCAGCCTACGGGCCTTGGATCAGAGAAAGTTTGGACGTTTATTATTGTTTGTGTGTGGACGTGTGTGGATGATGGGGTCTGGAGACAACTTTTGAGAGCTGATTCTATCCTTTTTATTCTGCCTTCCTTCCACCCCATTTTGGTGCAGTGTGTGTGTGTGTGTGTGTGTGCGCGCGCGCGCGCGCGCGTGCATGTGCGTGTGCGTGTGTGTGTGTGTGTGTGTGTGTGTGTGTGTGTGTGTGTATGTGTGTGTGGTGTGTAGGCTAAAGGTCCTCCATAGCTTCCCATCTTATTCATTGAGGAAAGGTTTCTCAATCAAACCCAGAGCTTGCTGATCGACTGAGCCCTGGGCATCCTATCTCTGTCTTCTGAGGCTGGAATTGCAGTGGGCCACTGTTCCTACTCAGCATTTATGTGGGTTCTGGGCGTCTCAGTTCTCTGGTCCTCACACTTGCACAGCAAACTCTCTAACCACTGAGGCATCTCCCCAGCCCCTCCTCCCACCTTGTCAGTTCTAGCGATTGAAGTTGGGTTTTCAGGCTTGCATGGCAAGTGCCTTTACCCGGTGGGCCATCTTGCAGGACCCCAAAAGACAAAGTTTAACAGCTCTGTGCTAGCCAAACAAAGCACACGTTGGGTCTGATTCTATCTTGGCCAGCAGTCGGCAGCCTCTGGTCTGTGTAACTCCATACACTGATCTCTGCTTTAGGAAAGAACAGTGACCTCAGAGCAAGTGTGAGGGGACCCACATTTCCCTTGTACCTTTGTACCCAAGCTTCTGGGGATATCATGGGAGATGGTAGGATCCTTCTAGCTGGAGGAGGAGTTGGGGAGTTATGGGAGATGAGGGGGGCAGCAGATGTGAGGCAGACACAGCATGATGGAGGAGAAGAAAAGCTAGGGGTTAAGAGGCGGGGAGCTCCCTTGGTCTGGATGGTGTTAGGGTCTGGAGTGCAGAGAATGGAGCTACAGTTGAGAAAGGGGACAGGAAGCCACAATCTAAATAAGGGACACTTGGTCCTCTGAAGCATTTTAGATATGGTTAGAGAAAGTCAGTGCCCAGGGTAGCTGGCGGTTCAGACTGGTGGCATTCTGAGAAGCGTAGAATTGACAAAGGAGAGAAGGAGACACCAGCTGGGGAGAAGTTTCCTACATGAGGGTGTGACAAAGGAAGTGACATTGCAGGCAAGTCCTCAAGGTCAGAATTTCACTGTCCTTTCTAAGAGAGAGCTATGGAAACGTGAACATGGCCGTGACCACCTGCCCCTCAGCATACTGCATATCCCTGGCAGTGAGTGCGGCTGTCATTGGCAGGCCCAAGAAAAGCATGAGAGAGGTCAGGAAGAAGGCAGGGTGGTCCCTGCTCTCCGGGGCTCCACAATGGAGTCCCCCCTACTCTGCTACCTGGAGATTAGGGTGACATTGCTCCAGACTTCCTGCTATGCTTGTCTTCAGGCCTGTCTGACTATGGTGAGCTCCCTCTGCAGTGGCCCGAGAGCAGAGAAAGCTGGGGGATCATTGCCAGGCTTTTCCTGGCAGGCTCCACAGCAGGGCAGCTGGCTGGAAAGGGAGCAGTATTCACCTTGCAGGCACAGCGGAGAAATAAGAGGAAGGATGTAGTGACCTGGGAGAGAGAGCAGGGTGTAAAGGGACAACAAAGGGGTCCCAGAGTTCAAACAGGTGACGTCTAGCTAGTACCGGGCATGCCTTTCCTGATTCTGGTGCTCCCTCTTGGCCCTGGAATTTTTGTGGGTCCAGATGCCCAGTCCATACCTGTCAGTCAAGGGAAGGAGCTCAGGAGCCTTGTGGACACTTTGGGTCTGATGGATCACTCAGCGAGTCAGGCATAAGTACCTCATTTTGCCCTGTGTGTGCAGTCCTTGTCTTACTTCAAGGCTCATCATCTCCTGAGAGCAGCTGATAGCCCTGGCCTGGGGGCCTCATGTGGCTCTCTGATAGCCCTGGCCTGGGGGCCTCATGTGGCTCTCTTTTAAGAGAATACGGAGGCTGGTGGTTTCTAGCGAAGCCTGGCTTTCACAGCCTGGGAGGCTGGCCCAGCATCGCCGGGAGATCTCAGAAGTCAGGCTTGTCAAACCGGGAGCTGGTGGTTTCTTTATTCGGAAAAGCTCCTGGCTGGCTGAACTGCTTGGTCCCAAAGCAAGAATCCCTGCCATCGCTTGGATAGTCTGCTCATTCAGGATGTTGCTGAATGCTATCCAGAGAGGGAGGGTTCAAAGGGACAATAGATGTCCTAGTGAGTCAATAGGTAAGGGTCAGGTCAGGTCTACAAAGGGTTCTCACACGATCTGTGAGCACACCTGTATCTGGGAGTGTGGGCCCATGTGAGATCAGGGCACATTTGCTCTGTTGGAAGTGAGTGTGTCACCTGTGGGTGGTCATAGCACTGGTTGCCTTTACCTGTGACCTCAGAGGCAGCCTGGGTATGGATGAGACCAAAGGTCAGGATGGTGATCTGCAACCATCTGTGGAGTGCACCCCCCTTCTCCCCACTTTCTCCCTTCTCCCCCTGGGTTAGATGGATGGGTAGGAGAGAGACCAATCTCAGTTGATTCTAATTGAAGAGTCGTTGATAAGATAAGCGAGGCCGCCTTTCCTCCAGGGACCAATGGAGGTGTTGTGTTCCCTACTCTCCTCTCCTCTGCTTTTCCAAGAAGGGCAGGCAGACTTCCACTCACTGGGACTGTCTGGCTTCTGGGAAAGCCAGAGGAAAGGAGGTTCCTTACACCATGGTCCTGGGAGGGGAAGCCTGGCAAACTCCCAGGTGAGAGAGAGAAGGCGGCAGGAGAGAGGGGTGAGGACCAGATGCCTTGACGTGGATCAGCCCTGTCTCAGGCCTGATGTTGGGCCACAGGAAGAGGCTGAAGTAGGCAGCCTTCTGGGTTGGGGCTTGGCCTCCTGCAGAGGACACAGCTCTGGCTAAGTCCAGTTCCTTCTAGAAACTCTCCTCCCTACCACCCTGCCTACCATGTAACATCTGCCCCTTCCTCTACTCCCATTCCCTCAACTCCTGACCCAAGGGAGACACCCTGGAAGGTCATGCAGAGTTCGTAAGAGACGACCTCTCAGGGTAGGTACAAAAAAGTTGAGAGAAATTCATTTCATGGCTAGTGGCTGCTCAGAAAAGGCGATTCCAGCATTCGAATGTGATAAATGTTAACTGAGCATTAATCGCATTAAAGAGGGCCCTATAAACTTTTCATTTCTAATTAAATTCGTCCAGTGATGCTGCCCAAGCGAGTACTCTGGGCCTTTGTTTATGTGGAAAATTAAAATGCAAATACAATGGGATTTATTTCCAGGAGTGGAGTGAGGGTCTGGCCCCTCTGACTACTGGTCTCCAGGCCTGTCAGGCTGGGTAACTATTCTGCAGGTGCTGTCTACTGTGCAGCAAATTTTTGCAGTGAAGGAAAGGGCCAGAGTTCAAGGTCAAATACAATAAGCCTTGAGGAGAAGTTACAGAATGAATTAAAGAGGGGAAGGCAATAGACAACCCAGTAATGTAGGAAAGCATTTTCTTAGTCTTCTAACCTTCCTCCTTCTAGAAGAATAGGATCCCCCCCCCCCCCAACCCCCCCCCCCAAAAAAACCAACCAAACAAACTTGCTGATGAATAATGTCATCATAAGCCTTCCTTGCAATTGAGGTAAAAAGAGGTGTGGGAGGGAGAGTTTGGAGGAAATAACCCCACCAGGCATATACGCAACTGCTCCTAGAAGAACTCAGTGTCGTCAACAGGGAGGGCCTACAGTCTGGCTTTATCTCCAGCACTTGGAGGGCCAGCTGCTGCCCACATCATGAGTGTGCTGGGCCCTTTCTGCCAAGGCCAAGTGGCATTGACATAGGGTAGTAGAGCATAGAGGCCCACAACGTGAAGGACATTGGGCATGCACGCCTGCACGCTCACATAGGCAGAGCTGGTTGCTCATAAGAATAAACAAATGGCCCTCACGATGAGTCTTTTAGTGCCGTGATCCCTTTGATAGAAGCAGTAACCCTTAATACTATTGAATGGAGTGATATGAAGTTCCTGCTTACTAAAACATAAATTAAGTTGAGAGGAGAGAAAAGCCTAGGTAAGAAAAACCATTTGGGTATATCAGTTAGAGACACTGAAAAATAGCTGTGGTGCTCTATGGGTAAGGAAGTTGTAAATAGCATTAAAACGCAAGAGGGAAAGGAAATAGAGGTAGGAGAGATGAGAAAAGGCAGAGTGTTAAATCACTAATAGGGGCTCGTGTACAAAGTCACAAACCAGATTTATACCAAGCTTTGCAAAATCTACAGCCTGGACTGAGAGTAGGTGGGGATCCCGTGTGCCTGAGTGTACAGGCCCAAGGCACCCTGAGAGTGCAGGGAGGGTGGGCTGGCCTGGCGGTGGGTGGGTAGGCTGCTCACTGTGCTGCATTCTGGGATTGATCCATGGGCTCCCTGTGCAGGGCTCTGATTGGGATGGTTCCGCAGACCGTCAAGGATACAGCCGCACGAGAGTCTTTAAAGGTCTTTAAGCACATGAGTCTCTTGTGAGCTGGATCCACATTCTAATGGTTCTCCAAGGTAGCAGCCCATTCCTGGAACACCACCTGCCTGACTGATTTCGCAAACAAATGCTACCCTGTCCTCTTTCGTCTGTTTTATTCTGGGTTATTCCTTTCCTCTTTAGTGTTTGCTTGTGTCTCGGGAATGCATGAGCACTTGCTGACAAGCAGGTTAATGACCATGGCAACGCCCAAACATCTGGATGGAAATCAAAAACTTTAGCCAATCATCTATAGTAGTTGTCCATAGGATGTGAAAGGTCTGGTGATTTAGCACGTCCACCTGATGGATTAGATTTCTCAGGTTTCGTTCAGGCACAGAACCAGTACCTTAGGAAACACTTATTTCAGAGAAAAATGTTCTAGGGAACAAAGTGTGGTTAGGAAGCATCTTGGATACACTTGGGTCTGGTATCTGATTCAAAGGGAGCCTGGGCCAGGCACAGTGATGGCAGCAGCTAGTGTCTGGACAAGCACAGCCATTGGACACACTGGAAGAGGCTTCATCCAAATAACCTTCGGCTGTCCATTAGGCCTGGCTTCCACTAGGGAAACTGCCATCCGAAGGTCCTTAATAGACAAGATCATTCATTCATTCATTCATCATTTCATTCGCCCATTCAGAAATGTCTTGCTAAGTGCCTTCTGTGTGCCAGACAAGTCACATAAAGCTCCATGGCACAATGCAAGAGGCAAGTTCCAGGAAGAAATGGCCATATTTGATTCTGGCTAATCTCATGTCCTTTCTGTTCCTCAGTTACCCTTGTCATATAGGGTAGGGATAAGTCTTAAGTCTTTATAGGCTCTCATGAGGGTTAAATGAGCTCCCCCAATAAATCTACTTAGAATTGCAACTAGCCAATATTGAGGGATCAATAAATGTTACTATTCTTATTGCAATAGTAATAATCAAGTATGCATTTCTAGTTTTAGACTGTGTCAATATGTGTGTCTTCTGGTTTGTATGTGTATGAGCACTGAAGTATTTTAAATGAGAAGGTCTGAAGGGTCAAGTGTCTTGGCTCACATCTGTAATCCCAGCACTCAGGAGGCTGGGGCAGTAGGATCCTGAATTTAAGGTCATCTTAGGGCTATATGGAGAAACTGTATCTAAAAAACAAACAAGAAAAGAAAGAAAGCTTTTTAAAGAGCCAAAAGGATAGTCTGTGAGCAGGGTTGAATATCATGAATGCCAGTGAGAATCACGGCATCCTGTGAGTCCTGCTGAATTCAGGAAAGGAGTTGACTCTGTGTGTTTTCTGGGACGTGGAGAATCTGTGTGCCTCGGGTCTCTGACCACTGAATAGAGTTAGTTAAGTAATTGCCCCTGTGTCCGCTTTGGAAGCCCAGCCTGTATACACACATGAGTGCATGCATGCCTGTGTGCAAGCTCTCGTGTACAGGTCTGCGCTGTTCCGGGATGAGCTGGCTGTTGGTTGAGGAGTTGAAGGTTGGCATTTTCCAGGCTCCATGGCATTTTCCCGAGTTGTGCTTCTTTGCATTTGTAATTTTTTAAAGAGGTAAATGAAACAGTGGTGATGGGGGGGATCTTCATGTGATGGTTTTAAAGGGTTGTCCTGGTGCTTAAATGCCAAAATGGGGAGAGGAGGGGAAGAAAGAAAGAAAATGGAGCAAAGACAAAGGATGAAAACTCAAGGTGGATCTGTCAAGTGTGGGGTGTTCCCGGGAGGACAGGGGTCCAGTAGCCACTGCCACTGCTACGGCTGCCGAGGGAAGAGTATTTGAAGAAAAGATTTTAGGAAATAAAATTACTCTGGGCTTAGTCTATTTGGTGCAATGGTTCAAAGTAACCACATCATAATAGATTTTTGTAATTATTCTGTGCCCAGCAAAAACAAGGTGAAAACCAAAGTTGTCCTGACTCAGGATGATGTGTCTCTCGTCTCTATGGGAAATCCCATGGAATGAGGCTAAGGCCTGATCTTGTGATTCCCCGCTTTGGCTCAGTGACCACCTTCAGTCCAGTGAACCCCTAAAGAGCCACACTCAAGTGCCTACCCAATACTTATCCGATATCCTAAGATTACTTTTATTTTTAATTATGCGTGTGTTAGAGTGGGTATGGGTATGTACATGTGAGCACATGTGCCCCTGGTGGCCAGAGCTGTTGGGTTCCCTGTAGCAGGAGTTATAAGCACTTGTGAACTGCCAGACAGGGGTGCCAAGAATTGAAGGCAGATCTTCTGCAAGAATAGTATGTGCTCTTAAAGTGCCTTGCCATCTCCCCAGCCTCTTTTTGGCTATGCAATAGTCAAAACTGGCTGTTTTTTAAATTATATGGTCCTGATTTTTTAAATTATAAAGGAAACTCGGTGCTGGGGATTGAGCCTAGGGCTTTGTGTACACTCGGCAGTTGCTCTAATACTGAATTATATCCCTAGCCCTAGGGAAAAAACTAAAACCAGCTAAGTTAGAATCGTGGGGCTAAATCACCCTCAGAGTTTTTCAGTTAAGTGTGAACCTACTACAGGAGGGCGATCATCTTCCTTTCTCGTCATTAGTACAGAGCTAGCTAGCTCTTGCCATTGTCAAGCCCCAAGCCCCGCTCTGTCCAAACAACCTGGGAAGAGAGCTCCCCCGAGCCCTGTTTATTCAACTGCAGTTTTTAAAAAATATTTATTTTTATTTTTTATGTGCATTGGTGTTTTGTCTTCATGTATGTCTGTGTGAGATGTCAGACCCTCTAGAACTGAAGTCACAGACAGTTGAGAGCTGCCATGTGGTTGCTGGGAACTGAACTCAGGACCTCTGGAAGAGCAGTCAGTGCTCTTAACCACTGAGCCACCTCTCCAGCCCCCTCAACTGCAGTTTTTATATTTCTTTTCTTAAAACACATACATGCACCCCTTAATTGACCTTATGACTTTATGTGCATTAGCATGCTTGCATACATGTTTCTATTTGGCCAGTCACATGTTAAATTTGCCCAGTAATTTTTAAAATCACTGCCATCACCATCATCATCACCATCATCATCATCATCATCACACTCATAGCTAACCAGTCCCTGCTACAGTAGAGCAGTTTCAGTAAGTTACATGTATTCATTGATTTAGGCCTTGATGAACAATCCCACAGGGCTTTACAGCAGTGTTCGTAGTTGTGGTAACTGGAGTACAGAGAAGTCAAATAACTTCTTGCTCAAGGTCACAGATTAAGTTGCAGACCCAGTATTCGAACCCATGCAGTCATGGTGCTAGAACCCAGGTGCTTATCTGCTACACCACAGTCCTTGTCTACTTTTGATCAAAGAAAATGCAGGCCTGACTAATCTCTCCCCAGTTTCATGCCCTGCTGCAATTTCATGTATTTACTTATAAGCTTAGAACACTCACCCTGGGCCCTAGTGGAAAGTCTCGCCTGTAATTCTCCCACAAGAGTCGTCTGCTATTGGGCCACATCATCTGGAAGTGGTGGGGAGAAGATGCTTCAGGGGAGTGCCACAGAGTGGAAAGGAACAGGGGCTCTGGGGGACAGAGGTCATGGTGTTGTTCCCACCGGGACTGGGAGCTTTACTTCCATTCCCCTGCCCGGACCTCAGCCAGGATCTAGACTCTGTACAGGGATAATGCTTGGCTTTGAGGCTTCCCTCTCTAGATGAGGCAGGTGGAGGGAGGGTGTCATCCAGTGTGGTTAAGTCAGAACTCTTCTGGCCAAGAATAGAAATGTAAACTTTATCATCAAGAGGATATTTGTCCTGCATCTCTGGAATTTTCCCTCTGGAAAGAAGCAACACAAATGACCAGGCCAGAATAAGGTTTAAAAAAAAAAAAAAGCCAAAAGATTGGCCCTCTCACTCACAACTATAAGAAGGCCATTAAAGCAATTACCGAATCACACAACCACCACCCAGATCCAGCATCATTACTCAGCCCACATCACCAAGGAGACACCCATTAACCTAATCTCTGAGACATACATTATGAATAAAGAGATGCAGATATGATCAATGAATACAATAATCCAAAGCAGAAACAGACACTGCCACCAAACAATACTCAAAATTCCTCCAACTCAGTGTTACAGGAAGTTCAGTCACCTTGATACAATACCACAAACCAAAACAAACCCAAGGCCAGTTGCTAGGATGTGTCCACATGATGCCACACATGCTAAGTGGTAACCCAATTCGAACTCTCCATTCCACAGGCCACCCATACACAAAGGCTGAAATTAGGTGGTTCTTGGAGCAATGATAAACATTGGTAAGACATACAAAGATAGAGTCAGCATTGAAACGCCCAGCCCTTAGCACACCCTCCTGAATATAGTCACAGCCACAGTGTCCCTAAGCACAGTGCGGCCGCCAGGACCCAGCACTGCCCCCTGTCCAGCAGGTGGATGTATCTAGACCATCACCTCTGATAAGGCCTCCAGGCTCTGACTGCTACTAAGAGAGTAAATTGTCCCCAGAGCCTGCTTCCTGAGACAGGACAAATCAGCTCCATCCTGGCTGGGGTTTAATAAGACCTCGCTGTTATGGAAAATGACAGCGCTCCAGGGATGAAGGGGGAAGGTGGGGTGGGGGGGCTCTCCAGGCTGGGTGCAGGAATTCCCCTCTGACTCCTGCCTCTGTGGCCATTTGGAGCTGAAGCCGTCTCTTGCTGGGTGTTCACTGAGTATCGATTGAGTCTGCAAGCAATTTTAATATTTCTTCAGGGACTTTCCGGCACCAGCACAAGTCATTAATTCACCCTCCCAAATTGCTTATTCAATAGCAGGAACATGGCTCCTGAATAAAGTCCCAGAATTTATGTGACTTGCACAAGTCAGGAGGTCAAACAACTGTTATGGAGTGAAGTTAAAAATCCAAATAAAATATTGACACTTTTTTGGGGAGGGGACGAGGGGGAGGCCAAGGTATTTAAAATAGGTTTTTGTTGCAATGCCCCCAGGATAAAGAATGGAAGGAGACTGAAGACAAGTTGGAGTTTATAAAATCAATGGAATTTATTGCACATCTACTTGGCATTTAATAATTCTCTCATTTCCACATCCCCCACCCCCACCCCATTCTGGCCACAGACAGGGAGATACACAGGTATACAAATGCACATTTATGCACATCGATACTGCCGCACAAACCAATATAAAAACAGGATTGTGATGTGAGAGTCTCAAACACTCTGAAAAGGGAACATTGATGGGTTTCGCTGTGGCTTAACATGTTTAACAGAAACAGGCATAATTTGGCAGATATTCATGAAGAAGCTTTTGATAAGTATATTCACTGTTATAAATCTCAGATCAATGCATTAGAACAGATATGAATATAAAGATGTGCTCATCACAGAAATAGTTTCCAAAGAGTAGAGAAGCTGAGAAACATCTATATGCAGGATCATCGTGGGATTGTGTACACGATTTGCAAATCATGGTTTGTTTGTAACACAGACATGATGCTTACCAAATAATCTATGGCACATGCATGGGAGAGGAAAGCAAGTTTCAAACAACATGAAACCTCTGCCAGCTGTCTACAGATGGTTGCTCAGTTGTCCAAATCGTGTGTGGGAAAAGACTAAGAAAACTGTTCATGCTCAAATAGCTAATAGACACAAAGGGTTATTAATATAGAAATTCCCAGAGGAGATTATATTACCTAGCTCTCAGATATTGAAGTCACAGACCTGGATCCAAAGCAATGTGATATTAAAAATGTGACCTTGGGTGAGTTGCTTAGCCATGCTGTTGACTCTAATGTAGACTGGAGAACACACCTATTTGACAGAGCTTTGGTTAGGATTTGAATGAGAAAATGCATTGTGTACAATGTCTATTCTACAGCGAATACAAAATAAATGATTAGGGCCTGCAAGTTGGTTCAGTGGGTGAAGGTACCTGCTGCCCTGGCTGATGACCCGAGTTCAATTCCCACACCCTTTAACAGTCAAAGGCAGAGACTGGGGTAAAGAGACAACGTACTTCTGCAACTGATCCACACTAGCACTCCACACACAAATAAATACATGTAAAGGCTTTAAAACAAATATAACTATGACTTACACTGCTATTCTATGCAGCTCTTCTAGTGAGGTCTAGCCTTAGATCTTACCATTTGTTCTTGATAAGACTAAGTTTTTCTACCAAGTGGTTAGTGGAGCAGGTTAATATTAAGTTATTAATACTATTGGAAGAGAAGAATCTTAAGGGACACTGTGTGCTAACATATGTTCTATATGCACCAGCCATTGTGTTAAGTGTTTTATATGGACTTAAAAATTTAATCCCTGCAACGAGAGGCCCATGTTGAAATTCTGACTCTTACAGAAATGCTGTGTAAACTTAGGCAAGTGAGCTAATATTTCTGAGCCTCAGTTTCCACATTAAAGAACGAGGATAATAATCTTCATAGGTGCTTAGAAGACTTGCATTTTATTATTATTTTTTCTTTTTCTTTTCTATATAGCCCTGACTCTCCTAGAGCTCACTATGTAGACTAGGCTAGCTTCAAACTCACAGAGATTTGCCTGCCTCTACCTCCTGAGTGCAGGGATTAAATTTTAAAGTCCATATAAAACACTTAGCACAGTGGCTGGTGCATATAGAACATATATTAGCACACAGTGTCCCTTAAGATTCTTCTCTTCCAATTGTATTAATAACTTAGTATTAAGTTCCTTTTTTATTATAGCTGGCCTTGTTTGTTGCTAGGAGGTGAGAAAAATGATTATGACATTTTTGCCCTTGTTGAACTGAGTCCATGGGAGGGTTCAGTATGAACTGGATAAGCAAAGAAAGATTCCAGCTCTATGGGGGAACAGAAAGCGATGGACTGGAAAGCTACAGAGGCAGGAGGTGGGTGGGGGCCAGAGGCTGGTGGGGAAGATACTGAAGGCTAGGCTGAGAAGCCCTGACTTGACCATGTCGGAAACAGGAAGCAAGGGCAGCGTTTAGCTCCATCCTAGTCTTCCAGGACAGAGACTGATGGACTGTTCTTTGAATCCCTGAGTGGCTGAGGTGACAAGGGCTAGAGACAGCAAGGCCAGGCAGTCACTAGAGAACCCAGTATCCCTGCAGGCTTCCTTTTGCTTACAGACGGGTGTCTGTACGTGTGTGTGGAGGGGTAGGCAGGATGGACAGGCTCAGAGGGGAAGACTCACCGCTGTGGTAAGCCTATAGCAGGACCAATTTACCCATCACATTAGACAGTCCCAGAGCCACCAGACTCTCCCAGGCAGCACTGTGGGGTGAACAGCTGGTAGACCCCAGCTTTAGCGGGAAGCCCTGACAGATGAGGGCAAGGCCGGTGACAAGATGGGGGAGTCTGGTCACGCTCTGGCTTGGCATGCACTGTAGACTGATTTCCAAATGGTTAGTTAAACACATTGTCCCTTAATTTTTAAACCTATGCATATCTTGACATTAAATCAACCCATATGCTTATCACTCATCATATAAACCATCACCATTGCCCCCTTGGGCCAGCCCCATGGCCCATCTAGTCAGTTGTGTCTGGCCTGGGATCCCAGGGACACACGGTGAAGGGGCTGTCATCCTCAATGCCTGTCCTAGGAGGCTAAGTTGTTGCAGGAAACTGCATAGTCTGGAAAACCACTGGGAGTCAATCATCCTGGGACTCACAAGAACCACTTTGAAATGTTTTTATTTTTAACCTAGAGTTTAGTCTCTACAGAGGAGGTGATAGCTTCTGGAGTTTTGGTGACTGTTGGTTGAAGTCAGGATTTCCAGATAGGTATGTGGCCTGAAGTATGAGTAAGGAGCCATCTTCATGCACTGAGAGCATCTCCTGATTCCCCAACCCACCCCCCACCCACCACCCACCCACCACCACCAACCCCAGCAGGTACTTCCCTCACACCCTGGCTTGAGCTCATCTTCTCAGACTGTAGAATTCAGAAATTCTAATTTAGGAAGACCAAGGAGAGACTGAGTGATTTGCATTTTAGCAAATGCCCCAAGGGATTATGATGCAGGTAGTTCTAGGGCAGTCATCTGAGGACACACTTTTGCGAGCTTCCTGGTAGGGTTCTCATTCTTGGAGCTTAATTATAACTTGCAGCTGAGCATCCCTACAACCCAAGCACTCAGGAGGCAGAGGTAGGAAGATTAAGAGTACAAGGCAAGCCAGGCCGTGGTGGTGCATGCCTTTAATCTCAGCACTCGGGGGCTACATATATATTGAGTGTAAGATGTGAGCCTGGGCTGCAATGAGCACCACCCCCTCTTCCTCTGTCTGTGTGTCTGTGTGTCTCTCTCTCTCTCTCTCTCTCTCTCTCTCTCTCTCTCTCTCTCTCTGTGTGTGTGTGTGTGTGTGTGTGTGTGTGTGTGTGTGTATTTTTACATCATCTGGGAAGATCTTTCATAACCTAGAACCAGTGTGTTCTAGCTGTGTCCTGCTCTAGCCAGAATGGAAAGGCCAGTTCTCAGCTGCAAAGAATGCCTGATTCGCCTCACTGGCATTCTCATTGTTCAAGCTAAAACCCGCAGAGCCTGTGAGCAAGCCTGGGCAACACCTCTAAACCATACAAACTGCAGAGGCAGTGCCTACAAAGGGAGATGGTGCATGGAGTGCCTCAGAGTGGTCCCTGGGGATGCCAGGGGCAGAATTCCCGGGGGTCCTTGTGTGAGGAGAAAGTAAGTCTCAGCCTCCAATCTGCAAGGGCTACTTGGTTCCTTGGGGTCCTCTGGAGCAGGCACCACATGAGGAGACATAACAGCTTCCTGGGTGATCTATGACTTCTCACTTGCTAGGAAACATCTCCAGCTGGCTTGCCTCAGGGATATATGCCTGACACAGGCAGCGCTGAGAAGCCCGAGATGAAGCAGTTACCTGCATTTGTTGGATGAAATATCTTTTGCTGAAGCAAATATAGTTGTTTGTTTTTAAGAATGAGCCAGCTCATGATAGCCATGCAGCTTGAAGTCACTGGCAGAGGCCCCACCCTCTTATTGGTTATCAGTGTGGTGGGCAGTCAGCTTATCTAGTCCTAAACATTGTAACCTGCCTTACAAATCTCACAGTAGGAATTCAGTATGTTTTGTAGACTCCGGAGTGGAACGGTCTGAGCTGGTTTATGCATGTACAGATGACATGCGACAAACCTTGACACTTTACTACTAAAGCTCCTTGACTAACCAGTGGTATAACCAGGCTTGAGGGGCAGAATGCTGTTCCTTAAGGAAACAATTCCAAAGCTGGCAGGGCAGTCTGCTTCAAGCTAGCGAGCAGGATTTCATGAGGACATTCTTGGAGATCCCGTGTCTACATATTCTTAGCAGCTGGCTCCAACACATGTTGTTACTCCCACATCCTGGTGAGGAAACAGCGAGTTTCAGGAGTCCGCCAGCCTCTGTGTCTAAGAGCAGACTGCTGGGTCCAGGATACAGGGGCTTGGGGGTCTGCACTTTTGCAAGTTTCTCTCTGGAAGCAGTAGAGCCGAGCAGTTGAGGAAGTGGGCCCTGGGATCAGTCTATTTGAATTCAAATCTCTGACTTGCCGTTTATAAAATAGATAGATGGCCTATGACCGTCTACAAAAGGGGTTCCTGGGAGAACAGAGCAGATGAAATGTCTGAGGTGCTTAGAACATGGCATCTCACACAGGAAAGATTCAGGGCACAGTGCTTTTTAATCACAAAAGTCTCATCTGGGAGGCATCGCTCTTAGCGGTCCTGACCACCTAGACCTTCCTCCTTCCTTCCAAGGTGAGCTGTCTGAGGTCACCTCAATGCTAATAGGACCGCTTCTTGTTTCCACCTGAGGGGAAGTTTTTGCACATCATTTATTATCATATAATATAATGCAATATACTATTATACATAACATAATATGATGGGTAGGCTAACCTGGAAACCCTGAGGCAGACCGTGGATGGATGGATAGATGAATAGATACATTTGTACTATGTATACATACATTATATCATTCTATTGATTTGTAAAAAGTTCCCGCTCTGCCTGGCTGTAATGAGATTTTTGAACTTTGCGTGGCGATCAATGAGAGGAATATTATTGGCCTGGAGAATTGATATACCTGCTCTCAGTGGCTTGTTCTGCTCCCAGGCCAACCCGGCCCCCCAGGTGTACGATTCCAGCAGACACTTAACCTTTTTTACAGTGTCATCAGGCTAAAAGGAATCTAATAGTGACACAGGACTTGTGCTCAGCACTCTGACACTATTGCTTTCCTGTCACAAATAATTTATAGCCTTCTATTTCCATCCCTGAGCCCTGCACCCCAGCCCTACCTCCCGCTTTCCCCCAGCTCCCAGGAATCAATAAACTCACACAGCCATAGTGGGACTTCAGGGTGCAAGGAGATGGACAGATGGACAAAGAGAGAGAAAGAGGGGCAGAGACAGATGAAGAGACAGAGAAGGTCGTAGAGGAAACAGTGGGAGAAGGAAGGAAAGACGGAGAAGGGGTAAGCCAGAGTCCAAGTTCCCAGCGGAAGGCGGAGCTATCTCCTCACCAATTTAACAGGCTTGCTAGGAGACTCAGGCAGACCTTCATCCGTCTCACAGAGCACCTGAGACTGTTTCCATCTTCAAGGTGGGAGGAAGTGGAGGTTTCCTGGGAGTTTAACCAAAGGGAAGTGACCTCACCATCTGCTCATCATCCTATGCTCTGAAGCTCTGCCGCCACCTGAGCCCTCTGTGGGTCCATCCCAGTGCACTCAGATGGAACGTAGTCCAGCCCAGTCTGCCTTCTGGGGCATCTTATTGCATCCTTTTGTGGGTTGGCCTGTGACTCCTGCTGCTGTTCATCCCGTCTTCTCTATTTCTTCCCAGGGAGTACCTGCATTGATCCAGTTGGGGCATACTGAGAAGGGAGGCCTCCTGCCTGCACCTGGCTCAGCCCCTAAATTGAAAGCAGTTAGGCATAGGGGTCACCCACAGGGATAATAACACAAGTGAACATTATTATTACAGCTAGCATTTATTGAGCCGGCCATCATACTAATCACTTTATATGAATTATCCTACTTAATCCTCACCATAGCCCTGGGAAGTCCATAGTAGTACTATCTCATTTTACAGATAAAGGAGTAAGAAAAGTCCAAGGGCTGGGGTTCTGACTTGGGCAGACTGAGCCTGAAGCCCATATCCCCAATCCCTCAGTAACCCAGGGGTGGTGGTGCACACCTGGACTATGATGGCTCGGCACCTGGGAGGCAGAAGGACCAGTTCTCAGATGTTTCTGAGTTATATGGTGAGCTCCTATTTCAAAACAACAAACAAACAGATCAGAACAAGTCTGACTCGATGGCAGAGAGAGCGTCGGCTGCTTGTGTAAAGAACCCAGGTTTGCTTCCCAGCACTCCCACAGTGCCTCACAACTGTCTGTAACTCCAGTTCCAGGGGATCCAATGCCCTCTTCTGTCCCCCATGGGTGCCAGGCATGTGCATAGTACTTATACACATATACAGGCAAATACTTATACACATAAAAAAAATACATCTTAAAAAAAAAAAAGAAAAGAAAAGAAAGGCAAAACCCAAACCCAAATTCCTTTAGCTATACATGCATCCTTGGAGACATTAAAATCCCAGCAGTGCCTGTATAGGGAGCAAGGTAAAGCACCCAGCAGGGTGAGCTCTCACTGAAATGAAGGAGGAAAGTGCACTCTGTGTGGGAAAGCCTGCTTGGTTGGGAATGGAGCAGTGCCCTGTCTTTCACGTTGAGCACAAAATGTAGGAGGAATATAAATAATCGTAGGGTCTCCACAACCCTGGTTCTTAAATTCCCTATGATCAGCTCTGGGACCTGGCAGGTGCTCACTCCCTGGGGCCATGGATGGACACCAAGAGCTTTAGTAACTCATAGAAGGCACCCTGCCCAACTTCTCTCCCATGCACCACCAAGCTGCTGTCAGGGCATAGCGATTTTCCATCACCTGCTGCCTCAGCTAAATCTGTATCAGTGCCTCGGGGGTCAGAGGCTCTGGTAATACAGACAGGAACTGCACCAGCTAGTCCAGTTATCTGTGTGCCCCAGCCCCAGCCCTGGAACTCCTTAAACCAAAGCCTGTCAGCCTATAAGCAGAGTCACTGCAGACTCGCCAGACCCTGGAAGCTTGTTTGGTAACAGCTGCTTGGTAGAAGTCTTACCTTCTAGACTTTCTTGCAGGCGGGGTCATATGGCTCTCAGTGATCAGCCTCAAAACCTCTCCTCTGCCTTCTGCTGAGAGTGCAAAGCCGTCAAAGCTCCTTTCTGACATTCTTGTTGTGTATGTCTAACTCTGCCCTGGTCCTTCGCTCCAGTTCCCCACTGTTCTTCCCTGCTCTGCATCATCTTCGGTCTCCTTGGCAACCTCACTCTCTTCCTCTTCTCTGGCACACCTCTTTCATGCCCTGAATCACCTACACTCTGGTTAGTGGGCCATCCTGTGACTTCCACACCACAGTCATCTTTTAGAACTCCCCTCTCCTCCCTGCACCTCTTGCCAGGATCCTATTTGAGCTGTCTGGCTCAGTCACTAATTGTAGGTAGAGTTTTCCTGCCTGGCCCACAGTCAGGACAAATCTCTCTCTAGACACTCAGACCCAACCAAGTAATCACACAGAAACTTATATTGCTTACAAACTGTAAGGCTGTGGCAGGCTTCTTGCTATCTAGTTCTTATATCTTAAATCAACCCATTTCTGTTAGTCTATAAGTTGCCACGTGGCTCGTGGCTTACCAGTACCTTACATCTCACTTCTCATGGCAGCAGCTGGCAGTGTCTCTGCCTCTGCCTTCCTGTTTCCAGAATTCTCTTCCTCCTTGTCCCTCAGTCACTAATGGCCACCCTTGGCACTGTAGATTAAATCCTTAGCATGGCTTCCTCTATCTACTGAGATCAGGCTACCCTGCTCTGCATTGGTGCTTCCGGTGGCCACCACTGCAGCCTCCTACACTGTTCCATGCTTCTTTATCTATAAACTGCTTTCCTCTGGGCCAGCCATGTCTGGACTTGCCCACCTCACACCTCTAGAGCCAACACCACACTTTCTTCCTATGCCATTCACTTTCTTGCATCCCTGCTCTCCATGATGACACACGCCACACAGCTTCCACGACACGGCAGTGTTTTAGAGCCATGCTTGACTCCAGTTGGTCCCCAAAGCCTGGCCACTCTCCCTTGCTTCTTTCCCTTCGCACTCCTGAAGATTCTCCCCTTTCTTCCTTTCTTTCTTGAGACCAGCTTGTTGCTACCTCATGCCGACATATTAGCTTCCAGAGATCAACCACTTTGCCCACGTTCCCTCTAGTGTGAGCATTGTGCGAGGCTTCAGGCCTCTGAGGCTTGATTCTCACACAATGAGGGAAGGATGACAAAGGAGCAGAAGACTCAGATTTTAGAGACGGAGTTCAGACTCTGCTCTAGCCTGCAGTATGGCTCCAAAGAAACCTTAATGGCTAACCTTTGTCAGCTTCGGTTGTCCGTCTGCAAGATGAAGACAATAGTATTTATTATGAAGTTGTGAAAATGAACAGAAGTACATATGGAGTCTTATAGATTATATATAATATTGGTGTACAACATTTTTGTTTGTTTGTTTGTTTTTCAAGACAGGGTTTCTCTGTGTAACAGACCTGGCTGTCCTGGAACTCGCTCTGTAGCCCAGGCTGGCCTCGAACACACTGAGATCCTCCTGTCTCTGCCTCCCAAGTGCTGGGATTAAAGACGTGCGCCGCCCCCACCCCTTCACCCCCGCCCAGCTTGATTTTATGAGTGGAAATGGCTGTTTCCATCATCAGGTGGGAGCTTTCAGCCCCATTTCCTCTCCCTCCTCTACCACTTCTGGCTGGGGGTGTTGGCATCACCCCAGCTGTGTTCCTCCTGGCTTCCCCACTAAACTCCCGCCCTCCTCCAGCACCTGTGTGCGACATCGCCTCCCTCCATGCTCTTGTTCATCTTAGAATCATGTTATTTGTTTTCCTGAGGAAAGAGCTCTTGGAGATGCTGTGTCCCTGAGAGCCCTTTCTTGTTCACTTGGACAAACTGAGGTACAAAGACACGAAATGAGGCTACGTGGCTTTCTAACGACCGAGACAGAACCAGGACTGGCTCTGTAGGACAGCCTAGTACACTTCTGCTGTTTTCTACGCATCCAGCTCCTGCATCCAGCTCAGCTCTGCTGTGAGTCTGTGCCAGGCTCCACCTCCTCGTCCACTTCTCCCCCTGGTCCCTACCTTCAGGGGGTGGCTCTTCCTCTGGCACTGGCTGCCTCGTTGCCTTGGGCTACCTGGCATTCCTTAAATATAAATCCTCCCTCCCAACTTTCCAGCACTGGGAGACAGGGTCCCAGCTACGTGCCTACAAGCAATCAGTAAAAGCTAAGGCTGAGCTCATCCCAGCACTCAGGAGGCAGAGGCAGGGAGATCTCTGTGAGTGAGTTGGAAGCCAGCCTGATCTACAGAGCAAGTTCCAGGACAGCCAGAGAAACCCTGTCTCAAAAAAAAAAAAAAAAAAAAAAAAAAAAAAAAGCTGAAGTTGAATGATTCATGGCTTGCAACTTACTGGGATGGTAGAAGTGAACTTGGCTTTCTGTAGAGAGGAGCAACGCTCAGTTGGACAGGGTGGAGGGTTTGGGTGGAGGGAGAAACATTCCCCAGTCCCTGGACTTGGTCTCTTGCATGATGGAGCTCTGTGTTTTTCTAGACTCCTGCAAGATAGGCTTCTCGTTCAGGGGTGGGAGTGGGGGGTTGATTTGTTCCTTTATTTCCCGGAGTGCACAAGGATGGCACTAGCTCTTCGACCAGTCTGGATAGAAAAGAAAGAGAGGCTGTAAGCCAGCCAGACGAGGAGCAGGCTGTGTGGGGCCTGATGCCCGCAAAGGGACAAGGTGCTATTGTGGGATCACCCATGGCCCAGCCCTACCCTTCGACCCTCTCTCCTGGCTTCAGTATATGAGGAAGCTTCTTCCCTAACTTTGGTCCTAGATGGAAAGCCAGCCAAAATGACTTCCAGACCCAGGCGTTCCTGGTACCAGGCGCTACATAAGTGTGACCGGGGAAGGAAGGTGGGCCACTAGCCACCAGGGCAGTCCTCGACCCTCAGAAATGGAAAAGATGCTGTGGTCCACTTGACTGAGCCTTAATTCTTGCTGCCCAGGCTCTAGCTGCAGTTCAGCTGGAGTTCAAGGCAGGACAGAATGCAGGCCACCTCTGCCCAGGGCTGCGTGCTAAGCGAAATGCAGAACAGACAGGAAAGAAACTTCCTGCCTTGCAGCAGTAGGGGAGGGCAGGAAGGCAGGGCAGGTGAGTGAGGCTTCAGCAGGACCCTCTGCCAGGCAGGGTCAGCCCGGGCCTGGCCTGTGATATGTAATATTGTTGTGATGCTTTGCAGGATCATTCGGACCAAAGTTCAGCAGCCTTTCCACCCAACACCGGATGGCGCAGGGACAGGAGTGACTGCCCCTGGCCACACCATCGGTAAGAGGGCTTAGAAAACACAACCCAGCCCTGGGAACTGTCCACCCCAGTGAGATCCATGGTCCCATGGCCCCCAATCACTCCTTACCCTCCTAGGGCCTCCCTAGTCTGTGTCTTCCTCCCTTCTTCTCCCCTTTTTCCCTGGCCCTCCCCCAGCCATCCCTCAGCCATTCTCCTTTGAACATTCCTTACTCTCCATCACCACTTACTTATCTGATTCACTCCCCCTGTATGTCCTTCCTTAAGTCCCACATTGTCTCAAATCTACTCTTTTGCTCCATTCTTTTAAAAACATCTTTTTTGGGGGGGAGAGGGCAGACTGGAGAGATGTCTCTGCAGTTAAGAGCATGTATTGATCTTACAGAGGGCCTAAGTTTGGTTCCCAGCACCCATGTCAGGCAAGACTCATAACCACCTGTAACTCCAGTTCCAGAGGATCTTATACCGTTCTGACCTCCGTAGGCATGCATGTGCACATTCATGCACAGATACACATAAATTTAAAAAAGAAAATCTTGCTGGGCAGTGGTGGAGCACGCCTTTAATCTCAGGACTGGAGAGGCAGAGGCAGGCAGATCTCTGAGTTCAAGGCCAGCCTGGTCTACAGAGAGTTCCAGGACAGCCAGAACTACCCAGAGAAACCCTGTCTTAAAACAAACAAACAAACAAAAGTAAATCTTTCTTTAAAAAAAATCGTGGGGGAGGCCAGGTGGCAGTGGCCCATGTCTTTAATCCCAGCACTCGGGAGGCAGAGCCAGGTGGATCTCTGTGAGTTCGAGGCCAGCCTGGTCTACAGCTCAAGATCCAGGACAGGCACCAAAACTACACAGAGAAACCCTGTCTCAGAAAAAAAAAATATATTCTCGGGGAGAAAGGGATAGAACCCATAACCTTATGCATGGTAGGCAGACACTTTTCCATGGAGTCATACCCCCAAGTTTAAAACACTTTTTTACTAGACTTTCTCCCCATCTCTCCCTCCCCAGTCCTCTTCCCACCCCTCCTGTGTCTGGCTATGGATCTGTCCCTCTGTCTCCCGCCATCCTTTTCTTCTGGCCTGTTTCCTCTTATCTCTTCGCCTCTACCTCTGTTGCTCTCTGCCTCTCTGGCCCTCTTAGCTCCTCACAGGCTCTCAGAGATACAACCCAGGCCTATCAGAACACCTGCTGCAGCCTTCCAAGTCCCCAGCCCCAGCCCCACCCTCTGTGCACAGGCACACTGACTTCTCCTTGGTTTTCTTCCCTCCTGACCAGCAGGAGATGGAAGTGGCTGCACCAGCTCTGCTGGGACTGTCAGGAACCTTTGTTCACCAGGCCTGGGTGGTGAGGGAGGGGTGTGCTGAGCTACACCTGAGCCGATCATGGCACAGTGAATGTGTTCACTGGCCTGTCCCCAAAAGGGAAGTAGGAACTTCTCCATCGATTTCAAGACCAGAAGCATATGGGAGAGAGGCTGCTTCTGGGGAACACCAGGACCAGCTTTGTGCCTCCCCAAGTGTCAGAGACAGATCTGAGGAAACCTCAGACTTTAAATCAGGGCCGGTGAGGACTCCGCCCAGGAGACTGAGAAGCAGTGAGCTGGGGTTTGTTTGGAAGGATTTGCTCAGCCTTTGGATTAGGTGGACACTAGAAGCGTGGCTCCAGAGGGCACCCTTGGAACTGTGCTATGAGAAGGTCACTGGAGCACTTTCTAGACAGCGAATCTTGGCAGTTTGGGGGCCCATACTACGTCTATCTGAGGGGAGGGGCTTGAGGGACCAGTAAATGCCATAGGTGGCTGAGGAGGCCTGGGTTGACTGGCCACCACTCACCTTAACCTGGGCAGAAGTGCTAACAGCCTGCATTGTCTGTCTGTGGGAGTGATTCCTCCCTCAAGCCTCAGCAGAAGGAGGGGATATGAGCTCCTGTCCTTCTGCCCTCTGCTCCTCCCAGCCTGGGCTTCCGTCACAACTGCTCTCCTGATGGTGTGTCCTCCTCCTTCTCCTCCAGTTCCCAGCACGGCCTCCCCTCCTGTTTCCAGCGCCTCTAATGACCCAGTGGGATCCTACTCCATCAATGGGATCCTGGGGATTCCTCGCTCCAACGGTGAGAAGAGGAAACGTGATGAAGGTAGGGAGGAGGGAAGAGCTTTGGCTTCCCTCTGCATGCTTTGTCCGTGGACTCGGGGCTCCGGTTTCTGCTGGCCTCGCAGCTGCTGCGCCCTGAGATCAGTTTTAGCAGCAAAGCCTTGGTACCCCCACTGCCCTGCTGGTTCCTGACGTGAGGGAGGGAGGCTGCTGCTGGGGCCACCAGCTTCACCATCTGCTCAGCCCCGATGGTCTCACCTTCTGCTGGGACTCACCCCAGCTGTCCCCGTAGGATGCCAGGAGGAGTAGCATCAGCTGTTTACCTTGAGAAGATTGTAGAGGTTGGGGGGACAGCTGGTATCTGACCTGGGGGTGAAAGGCCAGCCTACTTCGACCTCACTTGATCCCAGTTAGAGGTAGCAGGTGATACAGACTTGGAGGACCCTGGGGTCCCTTCTCTGTAGCACATGGACACTGCTCCCGTTGAAACTACTTGGGGAGCCGGATATAGGGCCTCGCCATACTCTTGGTCATGAGAGGGGACACCATCTGACTCTCGCGTCTCCTCCTGAGCCCTCAAGGCACAGCCAGCACCTTAGACAGCACAGACCCAGTCGAGAGGAATGGGGAATTAAGAGGAGGACACCGGATGAAAGAAAATCAGGGGAGCGACTGATAGCATAAGCATGGGACAAGGTGCGTCTCAGGTACTGTGGCACTAGTGGTGCCCTGGTGGCCAGCTAGTTTTCTTCTAGAGGGTGAGGCCTGGGCACCCAGATGGACACAGATACCAACATCTCAGGCCAGCTTCCTGCTCCAACTCTCCCATGGTCCCAGCTAGGGAAGTGGTAACTTCTGGCCTTTGCAGGATGTATAGGGTTCTATAGATACTCTCCGGAGAACAGAACCTGCAAATAGGAACATGAAGGGGACAGTGACCGTATGTTCCATTAGCTCAAGGAAATCACAATGTATGACAATTGTCCCTGTGTCGGAACCAGGCATTGACTTTCTTCCTTCAGAAAATGTCGTGTTTGGACAGTGGGTTCCGTGGTCATCCCGAGCAGAGACAAGCTCTTCTTGAGGGGGTAAAGAACAGAGACAGGGACAAAGATGACATTTCTTAGGCTGCAGTCTGGATTCTCCAGACCCAGGCAGGGGTAGGGGAGGGTGAAAAGACATCAGAAGAGTCCTGGCCTCCAGCGGAAGGGACACAGTGCAGGAGAGACCTGGACCTGGCAAGACAGTGATGGCCTGGTGCTGGCCTTCTTCCAGAAGCCCTAATGGCCTCGTTTCACAGGGAAACAGCTTGTCTGGCTCGATTTCTCTTTCTTCCAAAATATCCAAACCCATTTGGCTGCCGCGGCCTTTGCCACTCACTAAATTTCATTGTGGTTGTTTTGGCGGCAGCCCCTGATGGGCAGGGGGAGGCTGTGGGAGAGGCCCTAAGCCCCCATTCTCCCTGGGGCCTCTGACATCTAGGCCTTAGCCAAGCTCCCTGGCATCCTAAGTGCCTTGGTAGAGTCTGCCTCCAACCCTAAGGGTTTCTCTTTAGCTACCTGCCTTGTTTAGAGTGTGAGATGTCCAGGGGGACCGGAAGGTCACAGGAACCCTTCTGTGCTCTCCCTCTTTGGTCTGAGGCAAGGGGGAGTGCGGGGCAGGTGTGTGTGTGTGTGTGTGTGTGTGTGTGTGTGTGTGTGTGTGTATGTGTGTGTGTATGTGTGTGTGTATGTGTGCATGTGTGTGTGTATGTGGTGTATGTGTGTGTGTGTGTGTGTGTGTGTGTGTGTGTGTGTGTGTGTGTGTATGAGAGAGAGAGAGAGAGACTTTGTGTACCTTCTGCTGTCTGGGCCTTTGTGGTGGTGAAGGGAGGCGGGGGGCTACCCAGGCTGGGCCAGCCAGTCAGGTCAGGAACATAATGCTCTCCCCTCCTCCTGCTTACACCCATTGTTTCCAGTCAGTTCAATTCAGGGACACCCCTCTGCCTGTCAGCTATGAGAATAGCTTGGTACAGGAGATCCCCGAGCCAAACAAGATATGATTCCTGTCCTTAGGGAGCTTATGCTTTAGTGCATGCATTAAACACTGCGTCCAGAGATAGAAAGGCCATCGCATATGGTGTGGTGGAGATCTGGCCAGGCCTTTATGTGGGGAAGGAAGTAGGGAGGAAGCTCACTGCTGCTCTTTGAGGAAGGCCCTAGGGCATGGCTGAGGAGGGTGTGGAGGACAATGTCACCCTGAAATTTCTGTCTGCACTGAGCCAGTGAACAGCAATGGCTAGGTGGCTTCGGCCAGGATGAGTTGAGTGGCAAAGGGGGAGCTCTGAGAAGTAACCCCAAGTGGACAGAGTCACAGGAACAGACCAAGACTGAGCTATGTAAGAGGACAGGCTTTTCTCTGAAGGCAGGAGTAGCCCTAAATGTATCTGGGCAGGAAGACACAGGAGCAGGGGTGGCCTGGGGTCTCCAGCAGGGTGGCAGTTCAGGAAACAGCTGAGCTGTAATCTTCAAGAGAGGGACAGTGAGAGCCTCACAGGCTCATCTGTTAGGCCTAATCAGGTTACAAGAAGCATCAGGATCTGCCATTTTTTTTTCTGGGGGTTTCTTGTCCTGCCTGCCTCTCTCTCTGTCTCTCTCTGTCTCTCTCTCTCTGTCTCTCTCTCTCTCTGTCTCTCTCTCTCTCTCTCTCACCAATCCCAGGCCAGATGGAGCTGTCCTTTCCCAGGAAGCTGGGCCTGGGAGGGGCGCCAGCTTTCCCCAACCACCATCTCAGTCTTGACCCATGGGACCCAGGTGGGAAAGGAGAGGAGAGAGAGGAGAAGCAAAGGGAGATCTGGAGGACTCCTCCCTCCCCCACTCCAGAGGCCCCCAAGCAGCGGGGTCCAGTTTGCATTAGGAAGCAGCTCAGATGATTAAGAATGGGGAGATAATTATGTGTCAAGATGATGTAGCCCAAGTCTGCGGTCAGGCCAAGGTAGCAAAGCGGCTGGCAGGCCAGTCGTTGTCACGGAAGGAGCCTCAGCATAGACTGCACAAACACCCAGGTGTGCCCTTCAACTCCCGGGCCAGGACTTTGGGTGAAAAGGAAACTGATCTGAGGGAGCGCAGAGTGTTGGGATGCATGTCCAGGCACTAGACCCCAGAGAGACTAGAGGACCAGGTTATTTTCCTCTGGGAGAGTCCTAAAGGTATCAACTGTACTGACCCTCCTTTGACCTCAGATGTAGTGACATCTCCCTAGACTGTCTCGAGGCAAGCTGGGTGTCCCTTTGCCCTCCAGGAAGCTACCCTGGCTTCCACCTCACAATGTGGCCCATTCTTTAGCTCTAACCATGTTGAGGTGGTGGGCATGAGCAAGGGATGACCGCAGTGTGTGCTGGCTTTAATGAAGACCTTCTCCGCAGTAGTTACTGGTGTCTCACTGGCAATAATTCATATCAGTGGTGATCATAGGGCTATTCATCAAGGAGGGCCAATCAGATTTGACTCAGGGTTAGGGTCGGGAGCTGATTTAGACTCCTTCCTAAGCCCTGGCCTGTGGGGAATGTGCAAAAACTCAGACTTACTTTGGAGAAATGAAGCACTCAAGAAGCTTGGACTCTTCTCCTAGGGATCCAGGACCCCAGGCAGAAAGACCAGGGAGAGATAAGGAAAATATGCACAAAGCACCTGGGACACAGGCTGTGTATCAATCCAAGGAGGAGAAATCCTCATCAATGCCCTGCTGAAACCTTCACTTCCAACCAACAGTCATGGGCAGCTGTATTAAGAAACATAATTCCCTGAACCTTGGCTCTTGTGGTTGGAAAACAGAGTTGTAATAGCCTCTCTATCTTCAGATTGAGGAACTAAAGCCAGGCTGGGGGTGTGGCTAAGTGGTGGAGTGCTTGCCTGGTAGGCGTAAGTAAGGTCCTAGGTTCGATGCCCAACCTGGAAAGAAAACAAAACCAACCACAGAAAACTGTCTTTTGTCTCTCCCCCGCCCCGCCCACAGTCCAGTGCATTGCTGTCCACTGGCAGTGGGGGGAAGCACAGAGAAGTTTTATAACTTGCCCAAAAATCCAAATGAAGTCATATGGTGAGGGTCTGCTGATCTGTGGGAGGGAGGCGTGTTGGTACCAGCCTTGGATGTGTGGGCTTGCAGGGGGCCATGATTTTGTGTTCCATTAATTAGGTGTACAATGAGTTGTGCCACAGGGTAGTGCCAAGCTGGTGCAGTTGTGCATTTGCAGGCCGGACAAGTTGCATGGCTGCAAATGAGTCCCATCACTGCGTGAATAGCTCCCTTCTGCTTTGGATGCTGCTGGAAGAAGCAGACTGTCTCCTTAGTGTTCCCGAGAAGTCCCCAAGAGCCATGCTCAGGCTGTGCTTGGAGCCCATAAGGGGACTGAGCTATGGACATGATCAGCACCTGGTTAGAGGCCCTAGATGGAGGCAAGAGAAGGTTTCAAAACTCCTTATCAGGAAGGAAGAAGCCTGAATAAGGCCTGCCAGGGCCGAAGCCTCCACACAGCCCTGCCTTAACTGTGAACCCTGGACTGGAATCCTAGAACTACTCAGCTGTGTGACCTTGGGGAAGTTGTTTCTCTACCCCAGCTCCTCTGTCAAGCGGAGTAGCAACAACCCTTACCTCATTTGTTTGTTTGTTTTTCGAGACAAGGTTTCTCTGTGTAGTCCTGGCTGTCCTGGAACTCACTCCGTAGACCAGGCTAGCCTCAAACTCAGAGATCCAACTGCCTCTGCTTCCTGAGTTCAGGGATTAAAGATCTACATCATCACCACCCTGCTCAACCCTTACTTCTTATGGAGAGGTTTCTAAAATGCTAGGTGTCTAGAGCAGTGGTTCTCAACCTGTGGGTCACGACCCCTTTGGGGCCAAACAGTCCTTTCATGGGGTCACCTAAGACCATCAGAAAACAGAGATTTTTTTTTAAAAAATAAATAACTTTATTTTATATGCATTGGTGTGAAGGTGTCAGATCCCCTGGGACTGGAGCTATAGACAATTGTAAGTTGCTATGTGAGTGCTGGGAATTGAACCTGGGTCCTCTGGAAGAACAGTCAGTGTTCTTAACCACTGAGCCATCTCTCTAGCCCCTAGATTATTTTTTTAACATTACAATTCCTAACTAGCAAAATTACAGTTATGAAGTAGTGACAAAAATAATTTTATGCTTGGGGGGTCCCCACGGCATGAGGAAATGATATTACAGGGTCACAGCGTTGGGAAGGTTGAGAACCACTGCTCTAAAGTGTTAAGTCAGCTCCACCCTGGAAGATGGATAACTGTGTACCTAGGCAAAAAATAGTCTGCTTGGCAGGTGCCAACGTTACGAGGAGGAAATGAAGCTGTGAGGAGAGAAAGAAGTCTGTTTGGGCCTGGACTCCCTCACCCCGCCGGGCTCTTTGTAACTCTGGGATAAGCTAATCTGGAAAGACTGAGGCAGCTGGCCTCACCTGCACGGTTGAGACACCTGTGTCTTCCTCTGCCTGTCCACTTGTTGCTCAGTGGTTATCTAGTGGGTTATCGTCATTTTCAGTGTCCACCATAGTTTCCTACACAGGTCAATATAAAAGTGCCTTTCTTTATCTAAGATGGCGTTATTACTCTCTCCCTCTGTGTGCATTTCTATTCCTACATGCAAGCTTGTTTATTTACCTTGGAGACTAGATGCTTGTTTTCTAAACCACGTATTATATTTCTATGGTTTATGTAAGTGTATTGTGTGTGTGATGTCACTCTGAGACCTTTAGGAGTGAGGGGGTGTGGAATGTCACATGTTGAGAAGACATGTAGTCTTTTAGATAATGCATATGCTCGGAGAGAGTATTATATGGCTACATACTTGCTGACACCAGCAGCCAGGAGAATCCTAAGCCAGACCTAGGCATGTTGAGTGTTCAACACTGTGGATGTTGGATGGGCCTGCATATAGTTTAGCCCCAAGAACCCATTGGTATCAACCTACATCTGTTGACCCAACCCTGAGAGTGGCTAGGGCCTAAGATGAGGGATACTGAGGCAGAGAACTAGTCCTTCCCACTCAGGCTGTGTGTAATTTGCAGCTCAGAACTTTTGTATCTCTTTGAAGAGGAGCCTGGTCTCCCAGCTTGGGGATCTGGCCCCCGATCTACCTGCCTGTCCTTCGGGATCTCTCAGTGTCTGTCTGTCTGTCTCTTATTTACTCTAGTTGAGGTATACACTGATCCTGCCCACATTAGAGGAGGTGGAGGTTTGCATCTGGTCTGGACTTTAAGAGGTATGAGGGCCAGAGGGGACATGGTGTGGGGGTTAAGGGGAATAGCTTGGGGGGAGTGGCTAGAGAAATGGGTCCTAAGGGCAGTCAGCCAACTGGAGGCAGAGGCACAGGCTTTCACTGGGAGCCTTAGAAAGCTGACAGTCTCTGGGCCTGGATCCCTTCTTCCACCATGGGCCACCACAGAGGCTTGGGGCTGAGGCCTGGTGGCCCAGAGGGTCAGCCGCTCTGTGGATGGGGGCAGTTTTTCCAGCCCTTGGAAAAACAAAGAGTAGATCGGGTAGTAAAACAAAAGCAAAGGAGACCTGGAAGCACCTGACAGCCCTAATTCATCACGGCCCAAGTTTTTTCCTGTGTTCCCATTATATTTGTTTGTAAAAGTGGAAATCAATTTTGAAGGTAATTTTCTGGAAAGAATGGAAGGGAGGTGGGAGGGCCGGATAAGGCAGAGATGGTAAAAGGAAAAATTTAGGCCAGGCACAGCCCAGGGGCAGCTCTTGGCAAGGTGAAAGAAAATTGCATATTCAATCTCCATCCATGAATCTCCCTCACTGCTGCCCGCCTCCTGCTTGAAAACAATGAGGGTTTTTTCCCAGCGCTGGGCAGGGCCTCGGTATCAGCCTCACTCTAACTTCAGGGTCATTAATTCCCTGATTATTGAAGGAGAAGAGAGGGTTGCAGCATTCCAAAGGCACCCCCCATGTGATCAGCCACTGGCTGGGCTGGCTGGGGGGGCAGCAGGGTGAGGGGGTCACTTCAGAAGGAGGTGGGGAGAGAGGAAATGGGGGAGCCACCTGGACTGGGGGGCAGGAAGCTGGGAGGAGGGTGGCAGAGGCAGTCATTACCGTCTACCTCTGTTGTGTTGTTATTGCAAATTAAAAGTAGCATGTTCCACTCCACAGCTATCTTTGGGGAGGGAGGGGCACTGAGGGAGGTGGGGGATCTTATCATTGCTTCTTCAGCAGACCAGCGGTGGTGTCACCGTGTGAGGTGACATTTGAATTTACAATTCCGCTGAGAAAAGCCATTAATTCACAAATTAACATTTCTCCCTCTCCCTCTCTCTTTAACACTCTCTCCCTCTCTCACATGGATGTGCAAGCAATTGAAAAGACAAAGGAAATAGCCTTAAGGAAGAGACTTTACTGCTAGTCTGTCTGTGCTGAGATTGCTCCCCCTGCTTCCAGATAGATAAACCAATTACCTGAGCAGCTCGGCTCCTGGCCGCCGGATCGCCTTCTTTTGTAGACTGACTCCATGGCTGGCTCACACCCGTGTATCTCATTAATGGGAACCAGGCGTGCCCTGGTCACCAAGCTCTTCCCAGCTGTCCTTTGGAGGAGCTGTGGGAAGAGAACCAGTGTCAGACAAGACAAGGGAGATCCTGGAGAAGGGAGAGGCTCTCCTGGCCTTGGATCTCTGGGTACGGCTTGCTATGGCAGCAGCTTAGGGGTGGGTATGCAGGTGAGCAAGGCTGGATAGGTAGACTTTCTGTGACCCGAGAGCAGTGTGGGCTGGCATTTAGAGGCAGAGATTGTAGACTGAGTCTGGCTTTCTCAATGGCCTTTGGTCTTGGAGCTTGTCCCATGGGAAGGACACAAGGAAGTTTTGCTGACTACATGCTGTTTCAGTGGGACAGGATATAGCCTGAAGGAGCTGGGAGAAGGTTGAGGGGAGTCAGAAGACACTGTAAGGTTGCACATGTTGGCCCAACAGAATGATAATGTACTGATTCTTTAACTTAAGTCAAGCACCTGGGTGCAGTTGTGCCCACCTAATCCTCACACACACACACACACACACACACACACACACACACACACACACACAGAGAGAGAGAGAGAGAGAGGGAGAGAGAGAGAGAGAGAGAGAGAGAGAGAGAGAGAGAGAGAGGGAGTCTGGGAAAGAGTACAGTGAGAGTGAGCTGGAGAGAGTGGGAAGATGCTATCTGACGCATATCTGGAGAATACTGTAGTCCTCTCTTACCCATAAGGATGTATCTCCAAGGCCCCTGGTGGGTACTTGAAATCATGGGGAGCCTTGTATGCCCAATTCTATCTACACAGGCTTTGTTTCTCCCAATGCATACATACAAAAGTTTAACGTATAGATTAGGCACAGTAAGAGATAAACAGCAACAATAATTAAAACAGAACAATTATAGACTGGTACTGTGAAAGTTAGTCTGATAACCGAGACAGCCACTAAGTGACCAATGGGTACAGCATGGGTACACTGAGCACAAGGCTGATTCGTACACAGGGTGAGACTAAGCAGACAGCTCAGGGTTTTATTGTGTTACCCAGAAAGATACACAATTGAAAACCCATGAATTGTTATTTCTGGAATTTCCTCTTAATAATATCTATCTATCTATCTATCTATCTATCTATTATCTATCTATCTATCTATTATCTATCTATCTATCTATCTATCTATTTTATGTGCATTGGTGTTTTGCCATGGGTGTTGGGTTCCCTGGAACTGGAGTTACAGACAGTTGTGAGCTGCCATGTGGGTGCTGGGAATTGAACCTGGGTTCTTTGGGAGAGCAACCAGTGCCTTAACCACTGAGCCATCTCTTCAGTCCTATCCACTTAACAAATGGAAGGTAACTGAAGCCAGGAAAAGCAAAAGCTGGAATTAGGAAGAGCTAAGGTTCCTGTGGGTCACACTGGGGTTTTATGGCTCTGTGTGTGCTGAGTACTACCTAGCATGTATCATAGACTCTGCCTCAGTGCGACAGGTCCCTTGGCCCGAATATGGGAGCCCCCTGTCTGGACAGGTGCTGGGGTTCGACTGTGTTAAACAACACTCAATTTATGTTCATCTCCAGCCAAGACTCAAAACTGGCTACTATCCAGTTCAAGAAAGAGTTAAGTTCAAAGGTCCAGAGAGAGACCCACTATGAACAATACTTTGTGGTTCTAGTTATGCTTTCTTGGTAACCAAGGAGATGAGACTGGCTGTACCTGCAGCAGGTTCTTTTTCTCTATCTCGGTTAGATCGCATATTTTCACTGAACTCTCTAGATATCATTGGCCATGAGCCCGTGACTCCTCAGGAGCAAATGCAGGTTGTGTCAATGTTTTGTTAAAGCCTTTGCTGTGGGCTCTGTGCAGAGGTGACTGGTGTTTTTCTGTGGGGAGGTACCGAGTTCAGCCATGGTTGTCTGGGGTGGACAGGTGCAGATTCGTAGTCTTACACTGGAGTTGAAAGTTAAATTGTTTTGTTTCCTTTTTTCAGCTAGTTCGTGCTGTTGTGGCTCAAGAGTGAGTTGCTTAAAATATTCTGAGGTTTACCACAACAGTATGCATTGTCTATACATAGACAGAAGGGACGGAGGGTGGCGACCCCAGAAGAGAAGGTGTTGACTTGCTGCAGAGGGGATTGTTTGTATCCCTCTGCTCCTGAACACTGAGTGTAGGTCACACATTCTCTGCAAAGGCAAGCATGTCTTCCACATCTTTCCTGTAGTCACCCTCACATGAGAACCCATCACTTCGGTATATGTCTTCCATTTCTCATCTTCCCCTGGCAACCGTCCTCCAACCCTGTGGGTTGGTTTGGCTCCTCCCACCCCACTCCCAGCAAGGGCATGAAGCAAGAAATCCACTGCTTCGGCTCTTCTCCTCCCACCCCCACCCCAGCACAAGCTCTGGACATAGAAGGGAAGAGCCAGGCTCAGGGCTTTCCCTGGGCCCTGCTGCTTGTGGGCTCACCTTCCTGGGTGCCCACGTCTTCTGCAGACCAATGGGCAATGGGGAAAGACAGGCAGCTGGCACGGAACCCCTCAGAATGGATATGAAGAAAATGAAAGGGTTGAGAGGTCCAGGATGCCTGCAGCCTCCTAGACTGTTGAGACCAGGCAGCGACCCTTCCCCATCCTGCCTTCCTCAGAGCCAAGGTGGCCTTGGGGCTGTCTGGGACCTCATTTTCTGGCCCACAGTGGTGGAAAAGGCAGACAGTCTGGGAGAAGGTGGGGCCTGGCGCAGGGGCTGGAAGTCAGGCCTGAGCCTCAGCGTCTAGTTGCAGCAGAGCCAGTAATTCAAACCATCCTGACCCTTCAATGAACCCAAACCTGCTGACCTTGACAGCATCACACAAGAGGCCTCACAAACCTGCTGCAGGCCAGCCTTCTCTCGCTCCCTTCCAAGCAGCCTTGTGGCCTGGCTTCCAGGTGGCTCCTCATTTGGCCATCCTTGTGAAATGTCAGCATCCCTCCCTCCCCGAGGCAGGCCAGCTTCAAAGCACCCTTTGTGCTCATCTCCACTGGAGACAGGGCGTGGGCATCCCTAGGAGCTGGTGGAGGACCCCCAGCTGTGGCCTTCTCTCACTAAATGGAAGAGCAGAACTGGTTCCCCTTCCCTTCCCTTCTGCCCAACTTTCAACCTCTCAAGATTAGCTATAGCACATGTACCTGTGCTCTCTCTCTCTCTCTCTCTCTCTCTCTCTCTCTCTCTCTCTCTCTCTCTCTCTCTGTGTGTGTGTGTGTGTGTGTGTGTGTGTGTGTGTGTGTGTGTACCCATGCATACATATGTCAGGGTGCATACAGAGGCCGAGAAGGTGATGGAGACAGAGGGGATGGGGGAGGAAAGAGAAGCCAGAGGGAAACAGCCCTAGGAACCTGCATTAAGGTAAATGCCATTTATGAAGTTTATGCTTTCCTCCTCAGGAGAGCTGGATTCCATCCAGCAGCTTCTCCAAGCTTGCCAAGTGGTTCCAGAAGAAAAAAGTGTGGGCAGGAGAGTGAGTAAGCCAGTGACAGAGGGGGAAATGCATGGACACTGTGCAAATGCTCAGGTGGGCGCGCACGCGCACACACACACACACACACACACACACACACACACACACACACACACTATAGGCTGAGAAAGTCTGAGAAGCCAGGACAGAGGGATGCAGATGGTATGGTGCTTGAGAGGAAAAGCTCCAGGAGCCCCTCTTTCCTCCTCTCTCCACACCCACCTGCCACCTCTATCCCCCCAGGCAGTGTGGCCAGCCCAGACACTTGGCAGTATGGGCACTGGGTGGCACGGCTGTATGGTAAACGGAATCAAAGACATTGTGGACCACCTGGAGCAGCCAGTTTGTGAAAGCCAGCAAGGGACAGTGTGGTCTTGGGCAGTGGGAATAAAGACCTGGCCATGGAAGGGACCAGAATGTGGTTCCACTAGGTCTCCTTGAAATATCTCTTCTTCTGATGCCAGGCAATGTCCATGTGGGCTCCCTGCAGCTACTAAAGACAGCTACTGCAGTCTCTTAGGGAAAGATTATTTGAGACCTTTGCCTGTTCTCTGAGAATTCTAAGGAAGTAAGTGACTGACAAGGTGAGGCCACAAGAGATCTCAGAGGGACTTATAACCAAGTTAGAGTATCGGCCCTTCCAGACCTTTCTGCCCACAGCATGGGGCTTGCTTGTGCTAATGCACACTAGGAACCTGTAACTGGGCCAGCACCCATAACTTTGTTTATTACTTTTATTTTTATAATAGGTTTTGTTTTTATTAGCAAATGTTAGCTACCGATAATAATGGGTTTCATTATGACATCTCATACATGCATATTTTTATTATATTCACCCCATAATGTTTTCTTATCCTGCGCCTTTCCTCTAATTCCCTCTACCTGACCAGTCCCTCTCCTCTTCCATTGTCCGGGTGGGGTTTTTTGTTTGTTTGTTTTGTTTTGTTGTTGGTTTTGCTTTAGGTTTTTCTGTTTTCTTCCTTTTCTCTTCCTTCTTTCCACCCTTCCTTATTTCCCTTCCTCCCTCCCTCCCTCCTTCCTTCCTTCCTTCCTTCCTTTCATGTGTGTTTTCTTTCTTTCTTTCTTTCTTTCTTTCTTTCTTTCTTTCTCTCTTTCTTTCTTTCTCTCTGTCGTGTGTGTGTGTGTGTGTGTGTGTGTGTGTGTGTGTGTGTGTGTGTGTTTTGTGTGTATGTTCTACTGAGCTTAACCAGGACCCGTAACTTTTAAGAGAAGGTTCTGTGGGGGAGAATGTGGCTGAAAGGGAAGGGCGCCTTGACTCTGCCCTGCCAATGAGATGTCAGCTTACCGCCCCTCCCCCATGTCTGTATTCAAGTTCTTCCAGGATCCCATGGAGGAGAACTGGCAGGTAGAGTCCACAAAGGCACGGAAGGGAGAGAAGAGGGGAGGTAGGAGAGAGGGTGAGGGTGAGCAGGAATTGCTGAGTGTGGAGGACACCAGAGCATCTAGGATATATATGCCAGGCACAGAGTGAGACAGAGACTATCCAGGGATGGCCTTGGCCCTCACTGTCCGCTGCTCTCTCCTCTGCCCTCCCCACTCAGCCCTCCCCTCTTCCCTCCACACATCTTTATTGGTTCTGGTAATAGCCTTGATTTGCATGTCAGGCAAAGCCTTGCTACACACACAAAAAGAAAACCCCAACCGTGGCAGTGTGGCAGTGTCAGCTCTCGCTGTTGTTCGACAGTGTAAAATTAAATTAATAAAGCCCCCAACACAGGAAAACATAACAGGAAATTAATGGCCTTTGCTGTCGCTCTGATGCAGCCATTTGCAACCCTGCTTTCCGCACCAAAGACTTCATAAATGCAAGCAGTTTCTCTAAACAAGCATACTTAGGGCGGCCTGGGATGTAATTTTTCGCCTTGCTTGTGTCCTTAGAGCTAACAAAGCCCCCTTCCCTCTTAGCTTCAGACAGGTTTCAGACTGGTTCTGGTCCAACTGGAGCCCACTGAGGGTTATACCAGGCAGAAGGCCCCAGTCCCTTCTGGAGCAGGTGAAAGGAGAGCCGGGGTTCAAACAGGAACCCCTCACTCCAAAGCCCCTCCTCCCCACTGGCTCTGAGGGTAAGCCGACGGAAGCTGGCCCCAGGGCTGCTTCCTCTGGTGGGTCTGTCCACTCTCCTATCTCCTCCTGTGCCTTCCTATTGCCTCTGGCCTTCACCTTCCTCTCCCCCATCTCTATTCACCGAGCATCTCCAACTTCTTCATACAGGTGTCACATTGGGGACAGGCTCTGCCTCAGCAGTGGGTAACCTGTGGGCCTTTCTGGGGCGGAAGAGGAAGCTGGCTTACTCAAATGGGACAAAGTAGCCAGAATAGTACAATTTTCTGGGGTTCTAGGCTTCCTCTATCCCATCTCTTTTTTCTAGGTTGGCTATTAACCATGAGGGCCTTAAATGATCAGGCGTACTATCCCTCTGTTGGCAGACAGATTTCAAAGCTGAGAGTCTGTGAGTTGCTGTGGTAAGTAGGTAGGGTACTGAATACACAGGTTTCTTTTTTGAGCTTTGTGCCAGTGTGGGCCCCGATGCCCACTGTGCTGGGCTGAAGGTAGACTGGAAAGGCAGAGCTGTACAGGGCACACAGGTGGCTGCTCATTAAGAGGCGAACTTCATGGCTATGTATTCAGGAAGGGTGCAGGGGGATGACCAAAAGAGCAAGCAGGCAGTGGAGCTTGCCTTGGGACTGGCTAGCTCCAAGGACATCTCCCATGTGGATGGAGGCCAGGGCTGGGAGAGCAGTGACAGGGGAGGATCCTGATTCTTGAGGGTCATTGGTCTTGCCTACCTTTCACCATGGAGCTCACCCTCCCCTCAGCTCTGCCTGCTAGCCCACACAGCCTGTGCGTGGCCATGGGACATAGCTGAACAGTGTCTGCTGCTTACAGCTACGCCTTTCTCTGCTTTGAGGGACGGGCAGAGGACAAGGGTCCACTCCACACCTTACTTGCTCTAGGATGTTTGAGTATTTACATTATCTTAGTTTCTGGTGAAGTATTTAGAGATCATGGCATTAACCAGTACAGCAGTGGATGGTGATAAAGGACCTCCATTTGCTAGCTCCTTCATTCTCTCTCCCTTCCTGTTTCCTGCAGTCATCCCCCTATTTACCAAGCTCTCAGCAAACTCTAGGCTGAGCCCTGGGTGGATTTCAGCTTCCCTCATGACTAGGTTCCTACCCTTGAGAAAATCCCCTCACCATCCTGGTCACCTGTCTCTGGACTCATGAACACTGAGTCCCAGAGACAGTCCAGCCAAGGCCAGGTACTTACTGCAGAACCACTGCCCTCTCCTGCTGGGAGACTCCACACCCGGAGCGTAGCCTAAGATTACATTCGATTTTTTAGCAGCCGTGTCCAACTCAAGCTCATATTAAGCTCATGGTCAACTAAAACCTCAAGATCTTTTTCACATCAATTGCTCTCCAGCCAGACCCACCCATTCCGTACTTGTGTAATTGATTTTTTTTTAAACCTAAACATAGGGCATTCCATTTATCTTTGTTGCATTTCCATCTTGTTGGTTCAGGCTCTTAACCCTACCTGATTAAAGTCACAAGGATGTCTTCTATGTCATTATCCAAGAAGTCTTAGGATTTTTCTCCTCTTCCTCCTCTTTCTCCTCCTCCTTCTTTTTGTCGTGATTCTCCTTTCAAATGAAGAAAACCATGTAGCAAAAAAGCAAAGACCTCCTCCCACTTGTGATAAACTCGTGCTTCAGATACCATTGAACTCAACAGTCATCAAGTATTTCGCTTTCTTCTACCCTGTCCTTCCGCTCAGAAAGGGGAGGAGGTGTCTTTGTCAAATGTTAACATTTACTATATCCACGTTATTGTCTTAATGAATCAGTTAAGGGGGAAAATGCCAGTTTAAGCAAATTGAGCACCTGCTAAGTAAAGATGCATGATTGGCTTACAAAGATAAATGGAGCAGCTCTTGACTTCAAGACGCTTATCATCTAGTTGAGAGGCAGATGTGCATATGCAGATGTGCGCCCCATCACACAAGCAGAATGTGATTGATGCTGCGATCATGGCAGAAAAGCTATGAAGAATGTTTTAAAAGATAAAACAAAACAGAGTTATAGCTTCCAGCCAAGTCAATTGGGCACACCATCATGGTGGTGGTGGTGGGGGCGTTTAATCTAAGCATCAATATCAAGTTAATGTGCCACAACTTATTCTCAGTGAGTGCATTCAGGTCCTGGGCTGTCACCTTTTATTTTCTTGCCCCTGCAAATTGGTGGTAAAATAATTTCTCTCAGAAAAATACCCAAAGCCTGAGATTGAAGGCGTTGCAGTACCATTTGCAAAATCTTCTTGATTTTGGGATCCTTGGTTCCTCTGAGTCCTGAGGTGTGAAAGTGACCTGAGAAAGTTAGCTCAGAGCTACTGCCTAGGCTCCCCAGCCCTCTGCCACCCACTCACCCTGGGGATTGTTTCCTTTTCCTAGGGAGACAAAGGCAAACCAGGAGCTCCCTCTTCTGCTCCCCTCTCCCTGTCCTCTCCTCCCCATCCTCTCCTCTCATGACTATCTCTTCTTCCCAAGGTTTGAGCCAAGCCTACCCTCCACCGTGATCCTTCTCTGCAGGCAGGGCCCTTGGCATTGTCTCAGCCCCTCTGGTCTGTGTTTTCCTGCAGGCATATGTTGCTCTTATCTCTCTCCTTGGCTGTGGTCCCTCTTTCCATCTGTTTTGTGCCCTTTGGGGGGCTGGAGTGCTGTGTCTGATTCTAAGTGCAAAACACGTTTATTGTAAAATATTTGGACAAGACAATAAGTTTCTAAAACAAACCAATAATCTATAAGCCATATTGAGTGATAACCAGTGTAGAAACTAGGCATAGAACTTTGGAGCCTTTTTCTCCTATGCATGTGTAACTTTAGATATGTAATTCTTAATTAAAGTTGGAATGCTGCTATGCACACAGCTTTGTGTCTTGCTAGTTTTACTTAACATTATATAGTAGCATTTTCACATGTCATTACATATTCCTTGAAAACATGATTTTTTTAATGGCTGCATAATCTTCCACTGTTCGATGTACATGTCCTTTTAAAGTCTAGGCTCATCACATTTTAAAGCTTAGCTGTGTGCGGCAACGGTGATTTCCTTAAATGCCCTTCTCGTTCCGCCCTCCCCTTCCTAGTCCCTTTACTTTATCAGGTTGCTCATTTAAGCTTAAGGAGGCAGAATTTCATGTTTCAGAGCGTCTGTCTTCCGTGGAATTCTGTCTTCTTTTAGAATCTCTTGACATGGAGGTTCATGTGTATTCTTTCCTCCTGTAGGGTCCCACAATGTCCCTTCCTCTACCAGCTTTAGACAGGGTCACTTTCTCCCCAGATCCCCATCATTGCCTTTAATTCATTTTTCTTTCTTGGCCAGAGTCAAGGCATAGGACAGGTGACCATCTCTGTGGCACAGAAACACTACCTAACGTCTCTAACTCTGCGTTTTGTTTTGTTCTGATTTTAAATCTCTAAGATGGAATCAGATTAAATCATCTTCAGGTCACACTTTGCAGCTGGAAAGTGTGATGTCCAATCCACAGTGTCAACCGCTATTATTGCCTTTTTTTTCCTTCTGAAAGGTAAAATGGGGGCGGGGTGGGGAGGCAAGTTCAGGGCTCACCCATCTTTGCTTTTGGAATTGAACGAATCAGCCAATATTTGAGATCACACATATCAGGCTCTATGCTAGGTTTATAAAGACGAGGAAATGTGGAGTCTCTGCCTCCAGAGACAGTTCAGTAAAGAGACCAAGCATGGCAATGTAACTGTGCCACATACAGAGTTTACTTTTGGCTCTGACACTTATTGGCTGTGGCAAATAGTTTGGAGCAGTCTTATGAGCTATGATAAGTAGTTTTGGAGCAGCCACCTGTCTTTGAAATGCCTCAGTTTCCCCAGGTTATAAGCTCAGCTTCCAGAGGCACGTCTCTGTGGTCTGGCTCTGCCTTCCCTGTCATTCCTCAGCTACCTCTCTGTGACCTTGGGAAAGTCCTTTAAGTTCCAAACTTCTGTGTCCTTACCTATGACTTGGGTATAATAATAGAAGCTCCCTGATGAAGTTTTTCTTATGGAAATTGAATGTGTTACTACAGTAAAAATTCTGACATGACCACAATTGTACACTTAGAACATGCTACTTATTGTTCTAAGAGTTAAATCCATGTGTTCTGTTGAGCATAGTGTTTGGTATCAATCAGAATCTGGGTCCATGTTACTGTTCTTTCTATAGCAGGGATTTGGGTAGATGGCGTTGGAACACTGAGAGGGGAAGCTAATGTTGCTGTACAATGACCCCCAGCCTTCTTGTCTGTATCTAAGGAAACTCAGCCTAGAAAAGCTCATGGGACTTGTCCAAGGTCACACGGAAAGTGATCGAGAAAAGCCAAGATTCAGTCCTGGGGAATGTTACATCTATTCCAGGGCTGAATCTTGGCTTAAGGGTATTACATCTATTCCAGCCTTGTTTTAAGATCTCTAGCATAGTGTCTCCAGAAGTAAGTAGGTATGGGTAGGCACAGCCAACCTGAGGCCGGGATTACAGTCAACCACCCCAGTCTTTCACTCTATGGTGTTTAGAAGCTGGGTGTGGCCAAAGATAACATGTGGGGTTTGCCAGGCTGGTAGGCTGAGCAGACCTAACACTGCCCAGAGCCAAAACTTTGGGCCAGGTTCCACGGGCTTCCTTGGGTTTTGTTTTGTTCTGTTGTTTTGTTTTGGTTTTTTTGTTTGTTTTGTTTTGTTTTGTTTTGTTTTGGGGTGTTTTGTTTTGTTTTGTTTTTTGAGACCAGATCTTACTACATAGCTCTGGCTGTCCTAGAACTCACTCTGTAGACCAGGCTGAGTTAAAACTCACAGAGATCCACGCATCTGCCTCCCAAGTGCTGGGATTAAAGGTGGATACCACAACACTTGGCTTTCCAAGGGCCTTTTCATAACCATAAAGCTTAATTCAGGGTTCATGGCCAGACCAAACTCCAAGGTGTCCCTCTTAAGGTGGGAGGCAGTGGGGTACCATATCCTCTCTGCTGTCCAGGCCCCTGTAGCACGGTAGCATCTCCTCTGTCCTCTCTCTCCTTTCCTCCCTCCTTCTCGCTTGTTCCAGGCTTCCCCATCTTCTCTTCCCATCTCTCCCATGTCCATTTCCCATCTAGACCCTGTCCCCATACCCCTTTGTCTTCTTCCCTCTCCTTCTGCCTCCTCACTTCCTTCCTCGCTCTTCTCCCAGTACAAAAGACACCCTAGTTCTGGGGGGCAACCTCGTCCCCTGTTCCACTATCAGATGGGGGCCTCAAATGGCAGCCCAAACCTGTCCAGGTCCTGCTGTGCCACTGCTGTGGGGGGTGGGGCTGGGGCTGCACAGGCGGGCTGCCCTGAATGACAAGAGGGGATATTGATCGCATTCTGAACTCAGCCCAGCAGATAGAAGGTAATTAATGACTCCATTTGCCTCAGTACCGGGGAGAACAATTGAGTTTGAAACTACAACAACTGGCAGCCGGGGAGACTGGGGGACAGGCTGGGGTGAGCCCTTCTGAGGGGGAAGGATGTGGAGATGAGGTAGAGGAATAAATTTAATGCCCCTGCCCCAACCAGTGCTGTTTCCCTCCTCTACCAGTTCGTGAGGTCATGTTGAACTTTTCCAGAGCTGTTTTCTTGTTTGTAAGATTGAACGGTGGAATCTCTTTCTCAGGTGCTCTGTGAGGGCTAGGGGCAGAGTCTGTCCAAGAGAGCAGGAAGTGAGCAGGAAATGATGGCTGTGGTGGCCATGGCCAGAAGACAAAGCAAATGACTTGCTAGGAAGAAACAGACATTTCTGACTTCAGATCCAGGTTTTGCTACTTATCAGCTATGTGATGTTAGACAAAGCAACTTGCACTCTGAGATTTATTTCTTGATCTGAAAAACAATGATGATGATGATGATTATGATGATGACGACGAAGATAACAAGAACCGGTAAAGTTGAACAGATTTAATAAGTATAGGTGAACTCATACTGTTGGTTGGCCCATGACTAGCGCACCTTTCTTTGTGTTTGGGCTTAGAAAACTAAAGCTCAATGCTAGAATACTTGCCTAGCATATTCAAGGCCCTGAGTTTGGTCACCACCTTTAGAAGAAAAAAATTTAATACTAAAGCTATATAGTTTTTTTTCTGTCTTACAAAGTTTCTTGGAGGTTGGAGAGATAGCTCACTGGTTAAGACCATGTACTGTTCTTATAGAGGACCAGAGTTCAAGTCCCAGCACCCAACTGAGCATCTCACAACTGCCTGTAACTAACTCTAGCTTCAGGGAGATCCAGTGCCTCTGACCTCTATGGGCACCTGCATTTTGGTTCACATACTCTCACACAGGAAGAAAAACCATGCCTACATAGTGTTGAGAATGAAAATAATCAGCTAGGCGGTGGTGGCGCACGCCTTTAATCCCAGCACTTGGGAGGCAGAGCCAGGTGGATCTCTGTGAGTTCGAGGCCAGCCTGGTCTACAGAGTGAGTTCCAGGACAGCCAGGACTGTTACACAGAGAATCCCTGTCTCAAAAACCAATATACACATTCATATACATACATACAGATACACACACACACACACACACACACACACACACACACACACACACACATATATATATATATATATATATATATATATATATATAATTTTAAAAGCTCCAACCAGCCCTGCTTGCTGGGATTCAGTGTGCTGCCCAGCTCCTCACCCTGAGGACGTAGACTCTAAGGAGCCCTGGTGCCTCTGACAAAAGAAACAGCTAAACAAGCCTATCCTGCTCCTACAACCCACCTCTGTTTGGGTGAGTGCATGGCCCCCATCTGTCTCCTTTCCTTTGCATCGCCCACTTTTGGAGTTCAGGTGAAGGTAAACACAAGGAGGAAAGGATATATTTCTTCTTTGTCTCCAGCTTGAGTAGCAGTATTTGGTGACTTCCCACTCACCAAGCTGCTGAGACCTCACTGGGTAGTCCCATTTGTGACTGGCCACATTGAGGGTTCTAGCCTGGGGTCCAGGATAAGGTAGGCTCTGCTCCAGAGCAACCCAGGAACAGCTGAGGTGACAGTACTGATGGGATAAGGCTGTCAGGAGGTGGTCAGATGGAGGGGTAAGACATTTCCCTTCTTTCTTTTCTTCTTGGGCACAGAGTGTGTGTGTGTGTGTGTGTGTGTGTGTGTGTGTGTGTGTGTGTGTGTGTGTGTTGGAAATCGAACCCAGAGCCTTGAGTACATGGCCCATCACTAAGCACTCCTGCTAGTCCTGAGACATTTTTAAATAAAGATTCTAGAAGTAATACATGTCATTGCACAAAGCCCAGACAGTGTAGGAAAGTGTAGACAGAAAGAAGGCAAATGGCTTATGATCAGGAAGAAGCCCCATGACCACGTTGGGGTCAGTATTTCCAGTGCAGATGACCTTTGTATTCATGGTTGTCCTTTACACGGAGGCTTCCTGCTCTGGAGCTGAGTGGGTAGTATCGTCTAACAGTTCAGCCTATAACTTAAGCTTTTCTGAGGAACGAACTTGTGCTGGGCTCCCTGGTGGATATGCCCTATATCTGCACTTCGGTGACTTTGAAGCTAAGTCTTCCCGGAAGTTGGAAGAGGATTAATTCCCAGAAATGTCGCAGGATTGTTTGGAAGCCCAAATAACCCAAGATCTGTGAAGACTTTGTGTTAGGTGTCCAATAAATAAGGAGTCAAAGGAGATAATATGGGCTTTGTTAATTCCTCTCTAGCCTGTCTGCACTCCCTAAAGGACTTGCAGTAAGCCCACCCTCCTTGGGAATAATCACACTATAGTGGAAAGAACCTCTAGAATGGCCATAGGCCCGAAAGCCCTACCACCCAATTATGGGACCAGGGAGAACTGGCCTCTTACCTCCCACTCACCCAACTAGTCTTCACAACCATAACATGATAAATGCAGTACCCTAATCACCTGAGCAGTCTGTGCTCAGCCAGCTCACACCGCAGGGGTTAGCCTCACTGCAGGAAAAAGCGCCAGCAAAGAACTGCAGATGTACCCTGAATAGGGCCAAGTGACCCTAGACCCCTGGGCTCAGTACCTAGGCTTCAGAGTCAAGTCATTTAGGAGACACAAGTGCTCATATGGGACCTGGACTCAAATCCTGCCTGTCATTTACCAGGGCACAGTCTTTAGCAAGCTACTCAACGTCCTCTGTCTTGGATTCCTTGTACAGAAAATAAGAGCCACAGTGTTGGAAGGATTAAACGAGCTCTGAAGCACAGATGCATTGCTTTTAGTTTTTAGTTCCTTTGAGACAGGGTCTCCCTAGCTAGCCCCTGCTGGCTTGGGACTCACAATGTCCTTGCTGTAACTTCCTGAATCCTGAGGGTCCAGGCAGGCACTGCTGTGCACAGCTTTATAATTCTTTTCATTATTTTGTTTGTTTGTGTGTTTGTTTGTTGTATGGTACCAGAGATTGGATCCAGGGCCTTGAATGTGCTGTGTAAATGTTCCCACTGAGCCACGTCCCCAGTCCAAGGGTCCCCTGGTCCTTGTGCAGTGCTGGAGTGTCTGTCTGGGAGGGGCCCGGGGAAAGCTGGATTGACTTCTCCATCGTGGTGACTATCAGGCCAGCACATGGTCCTCTCATAACACGGAGGGAGGGTTAAGAAACCTACAGCAATATTATCCAACCTCTCTCTAAAAGCCTAGCTGAAAAGAATATTGTGAGTAGGGATTGTTCCAGAAAGTCCAGAACATACAGACACCATACTCCAGCCTTCTTGGCACAGGGAGTTCAATGTTGACTCAGGGAGACTCTGAGCCCTGTTCTGGAGTGGCTTTTGCCACCTGTTCTGGGTGGCAGCCCTTTGATTCCAAGGCTAAATTCTTCCTGACCCAGGAACAGTGTTTTCCATTAGCTTGAGGTTCCGTGGGTAGGTGGCACTGCTCAGGAATGGAGTTTTCTGTTAGCTTGAGGCACTGTGGGTAGGTAGATGGTATTGCTGAGGCAGCAAGGACTTCCAGGGGATGTGAGTTGATGCTGCCAGAGGCTATCAGGCAGTGGGCTGACCTGACAAATGACTTGTGCCAGACCAATCAGGGGTCTCATTCTGAATACCACAAGGGAGAGTCTCATTTACTCACTCGCTCGCTCATTCATTCATTCACATAATGAGTACCTGATATGTGTCATGCCTAGCATAGAGTTACAGAAATGCATGGTCCCTGCCCACAGGAACTCAGAACCTAGCTTCCTGGGCGGGGAAGTGTCCTTGCAATCGATGCTAACTACCCTCACGTGTTCCTTCCCTCTCACTCGAAGGTCAGGACTCAGTTCTGACTCTGCCAATAGTTGCATGGCTTTGCCAGATAGCCCCTCAAGCTCTGACTGGTCCTCACAATGGCCTCTTCTCCAGACTGCCTGAGTGCTCTCTCCCTGGCTTCGGGGGTCGCTCCAGTGACGAGCACTGCCAACCGCTTTATTTCACTCTGCTTTTCCACACGCTCCTTTGACCTTTCTTTCTACTCTCTTCTCCTCTTCCTCGTCTCCCATCACCCCCTCCAGACTGTTCTCCAAAGCTGGACACTCAGCTGTGACGCCAGGTTCCATCCTCGGCCAAGCATCTTGTCCAGCACCTCCCAGTTTCTGGTGGAGGTCTCTTCCATCCCGCCCTCCCCCGTTCCTGCCCTTGCTCTGCTTCTCAGCTTTCTTCTTGCAGAAGCATCTCCTCCTGGACCTTCCTGGCCCGTGGCCCCTCCCACTTCCTTTCCCTGCTCTGTCTGCCCTCTCTCTGCCTTGGCTCCTGCCCACTTCCTTCATTCCCAAAGGCAGGGCACCATCCCTTTCCCAGAGCATGCCAGGGACAGCCCAGGCCTGTGGCTAAGTTGGAGGGAGACGTCTTCGTGTCTCCTCACCAGTAGTTACACTCACTGTCTTCCCCCTGCCCTGTAGCTCATCTCTCTCTCTCTCTCTCTCTCTCTCTCTCTCTCTCTCTCTCTCTCTCTCACACACACACACACACACACACACACACATACACACACACACCACCACCACCACCACCACCACCACCACCACCACCACCACCACGATTCCCTCTACCATACTTCACTGCTCATCAAAACCCCACCTTTCCAGATGAAGAGGCTCACTTGTGGCCTTTCTTCCCATTGGAGACCCCCCCTTGACTCCCCTAGCCTAAGGTCAGAGTTCAAGCTCTGACTTCCTGTGCTACCAGTCCCCTACTTTTCCTCTGCCCCCACCTCCCAGTGCCTCCTTTTCCAGGAGCTGGCTTCCTCTTTCCTTCCCTTCCAGCCTCCCCCACTTCCCGCCCCTGCTTCCCGTTGCTGCTTCTGTAACCTGTCTCACCACCAGGGCCAGTGTGTACAAAAAAATAAATAAATAAAAAGGTCAGTGTGTGGAAGGAGCAGCAATAACCCCTAAAACAGTACTATCAGTGGAACATGATTGATCAATTGAATTCCATAGCGGCTGAAAAATGTGGGATTAAGTAGTGTATTATACGCACAATGAGTTGAGGCATGATGTTCATTTCAAGTTCATTTCGCCGGCCTCTGCCACCAGATCAGGCAATCAATAGGGGCAGCAGATATCATATATCACCTCTCTGCGGGCTGGGGAGAGAGCACCATAATCTCTCGCAAATTTAGAGTGACAGATTTGTCAAGATCTGAAGGGCCCCTGAATAAATGAAGGCAAAGAGACTCCTCCAGCCAGTGACCTGAGGACAAAGCTTTAGTTCAACTCCTACACACACACACACACACACACACACACACACACACACACACACACACACCTCGGTCACAGGGTGAGGCAAGCCACACACAGGCATGCACACAAATCCACAGAGAGGCATGAAATGGATCTTGCCACATGTGTGCGCTCACACTCACACATGTATTTGAATGCATGCTCACAGACAAATGTACCTTCCACTCCCAGGACCCATTCAGTAGGAGCAATAAATACAAAGTCCCATGATGCTACTCTCAGCCGGCCCTAGCAGCAGGGCTCCCCAGAAGAGAGGAGGGCTGTAAGCAGAGACAGCTGGGCACCGTGGACAAGCAGACAGTGACAGGCAGTGGCGGTGCGCATCCTGGAAAGAAGCATGCTCATGGGAGAAAGGGGCCCACATTCCTCATGTGCATGTATCCTTTCAAAAAAGATCCATGCTGTCCTTCAAACTCACCAGGACCCTTACTCACACAGATGTTTACATGCACATATATATACACAGAGAACGCTCACACAAATGGGAAAATAGTATACTGTATTCCAGTCCCCCTACAGGGTCACCCATGGTTCCAGAAGCATGCAGAAAAAATACAACTACCAGGTCTTAAGTCCACAGGAAGCCAGGAATGCCACCAAGGCTGCCTCTGTCCACCACAGGCTCATCTTGGTGTCTCTCTGAGTGTCTTTCACTCTCTCTTTCTCTTGTTCTCTTCCCTTCTCTCTCTGTCTCTCCATATTTTCTCTCTTTACCTCCCCCTTGCTGCCCCCCCACACACACACTTTCTTTGCTCCTGAACAGTATGGTAGGAAGATGGGATGTCCTTTTGGAAAACAGTGCCTTTTGCTCCATCTGGGAGGCCAGCGAGGGAGGATGGCTGTAGATTGAGGTTAATCAATATGTAATACTTTCTATGGTCTCCCAAATGATACTGTACGATGTTACTGTATATAATGCAATATTGATTATATCATATCATATAATCACCTATAAACTGATATATATAACAGTCCCAGAGGAACACCCTAGGCCCTAAAGCACAGGCTGGCCCCAGGCTCAAGGCTCCCTAGCTTGTCATGGGCTGAAGAAAGCTAAGGAATGGCTGGCTGGGGCTGGAAGGCCAGGAGAGTTGCTAGGTGAGGGATCTAAGTGGCTGTTGGACAGGCTCTTTGTCCTCAGTATGCTCTAAAAGCTCCAAGTGACCAAACACTGGAAGGTAGGGACAAATAGGGCAATGGGGAGCCGAGGTGGAAGACAGGACTGCCTTCTGGCCAGAAGCAGACTCCAGTGGTCACTGCCCTGCCCTTCCATAGAGCAAGTCTTGACTCCTAGTGGAAACCTGACAGAATAGCCAGGTGTCGGGGAGCTGGCTCTTACTGAGGCCCGAGCCAGAGCCCCCCAGAGGAGAATGGTGGCCAGGTCACAGCAGTTTGCATTCTCTGGAGTCTGTTCAGGGGTGCCCAAACAGCACGTGACTCCTCCCAGCCAATGTCCCTGAGCTTTGCTTCCAGAGCCCCTCCTCAAGAGTAGTTCATTACTTTACCCCGCCTGATTTGTTGATTTTCAACCCCTAGAATCCGTGGAACTGAAATTTATCTGCACCCAGTTCAATTCTCCACAGTAATGCCTGTCTGAGAACCCAGCCCCTCCCCCAGACGACGCAGGCTGGGGGATGGGTGGAGGTGCTGGAAAAGAAAGCCTTGGAGACAGCTTCTTGGGACCCCCTGGTCCCACCTCTGCCCAGCCTTTCTTGCCCACCCAGCTATGACTTCCCTTCTTTTCCTCTCCTTGGCGCTTTCAGGGCTCTGGCTTCCTCAGCCAGGTCTCTGAGGAAGGGCTGGCCTCCTAGGCCTCTAGGCCCAGGCCTCCAGCCTCCTCTAGCTTATGGACCGGATGTAAGAGACCTTAGCAGGGCACAGGGTCCTGGGGTCCAGAGGCAAGTACACAGCCCTTCACTCACTGCAACCCTTCTTGTTTCTGCTGGCCTGGTGCTCATGCCTGAAGTATTTATGTGCTCCCCAGATGTGTCCGAGGGCTCTGTGCCTAATGGAGACTCCCAGAGTGGTGTGGACAGTTTGCGGAAGCACCTGCGAGCCGACACCTTCACCCAGCAGCAGTTGGAAGCTTTGGATCGGGTCTTCGAGCGTCCTTCCTATCCCGATGTCTTCCAGGCATCAGAGCACATCAAATCAGAACAGGTGAGAGGGGGCTTCCTGTCCACCCGGAGAGAGAGGAACTGGGCAGAGCAAGGCCCCTGTCACCCAGCACCACACATGTTCATATGGCTACCATGTGTGCAGTGAACATGACAGCACAGACCTATGTTAAGGCAGAGTGAAGAAAAATAATGTAGTCACGGGAAATGATAAGCTCTGGTGGAAGGATAAATATTATCTCTATTCAGTTTCTGGTGCCTCATGTGTCTTCTCTTAGTTTCCTCAGCCTAGCTCTGCATTCTGGGATCCTGTACGAGAAAGACAGAATTATCCTCTTGCTGTGACCCTTGCCCTGCCCCCACGAGGTCCTACAGAAGGTCTGTAAGATCCTCTTGTCCCGTGTCAGAAGGGAACCCACCTGTGCCTTCTCCTTGATCCGCTTTGAACCCAGGCCAGCTGATAGCTGTCTTAGTCACCCACAATGCTTACAGACACAGATGAGCACAGAGCACACAACATAGGCTGGCGCGCAGGTGACATCAGCAAAACACACCACCCAAAAACAGATCCCCAGAGACCTCACATTTCAGGGCTAGCAGGATGCCTCAGTGGGTAATGGCACTTGCCACCCAACGCTACAAGCCGGCCAGCCTGCATTTGGTCCCCAGACCCCACATAAATGTGGGAGAGAAGAACTGACTCCACAGAGCTGTCCTCTGACTTCCACATGTGTGCCATGGTATGACCCCACTCCCGTTTCCCAGTATCGTTCACCTGCTCTTTCCACTCCACACGGTGCTCACTATGTAACCCAGCAGTCCTGCAAAGCCCATAAATGCACACGCTTCCCAGGTCACCCTCTAGCTCAACAACCCTCTAGCACATGTCTCCACCACACACCAGTATACCACCCCCCCAGTCTACATATATGGCCTAGGTCAGGCTTTCAACTGCAGCACAACCCAGCCTGCTGTGCATACACTTACACGTGTATGCTCACACACATGCACACACTTGTACACTGGCAAAGCCTCTCAGGCTCCACACAGCACAGTTGTACTCTAAGACTCCAGCAGCTCCTAGTCTCTCTACTTTCTCCCCGCCCGTCCTTTTATCCCATAAGCTGTTTGTCTTCATAAAACAAAAATCAAAAGTCTTTTTAAGGTGCCCTGAGCCATAAACCAACAAAGGAGGAGCTGGCCGAGGCGGGCGGCTTAGTGCACCCTCCCCAAGTCCCCGGCTGTATTACAATGAATAACCTTTATTTACTTTCATTAGACTATTAAACACCAGCACAGTCATTTTTCCCCCTGAAACTCGGAGCAGGGCCCATAAAGCAAATCCGAAGCCTAATTGAGTTCATTTTAATTTCTCTCCGATCACAGCGAATTACTCTGGTGATAAATCAGGGGGCAGCTTCACCCCCAGTAGAAGGCCTAATTTGCAGCTAATTACAAAACTGATTTCTACAGGAAGATCAATACGAGAAGGAATTGGAAATGACGAGGCAATCCCGTCCAGCCAGGGAGGGGAGAGGGGTCCTCTGGGGGGGCCAGGAAGCGGAAGGGAAAAAAAAACGGACCCGAAAGAGCAGAAAATCAGTTTTAATTTAACGTAATATTAATCAGAGCAACTTTTCCTGCTTTGTGCGGGCTCCTGGTCTGCCCAGCTCCAGGGTCTGGCTTGGTAGTGGTTGTAATAAAAAGGCAATTACCCAAGTGTTTCGGGCAGGACACCCTTTCAGACCCGATGGCTGGCCCCCTCCCACCCTTCTGTTAGCCATGTGGACTCTCCCCTCCCCAATTTCATACCCCAGTGCACAGGCAGAGAGCAAGGGGCCCACGGGGCTGTCTTTGTTTGTTTTTTAAGAAGGGGCGCCCATACCCCATCAGGCAACCCAGCAGTGCCAGGCTGGAGGCCCACTAGGCCCTTCCCCCAACAGATACCTCAGCCATGTGTCAGGGAGGGTCCACCTCTGCTCCCCCAGGCTCCTACTCAGCACCCCACACTTCTCAGTGAGGGGATCCCTACTGTGACACCCCCTCCTGGAGCTTCTGAGGTAGAAGATGATGGAGCAGCTAGAGGAGTGTTGGGAAGTCCACCCCCAGGGTATAGACTACACCTCCACTCACCGCGTTAGGTCCACCCCTCTCTCACCAAACTCTCCGGCCCCACCCAGCCATCCCCTTCCACCCCATCTGGGCGGCTCCAGGGCCTTCCTCTCCATCTGCATGCTGCATCTCTCCATGTGGATGCATCAATAGAGAGCTGTCACTTTCCTCTCTTCTCCCAGGGGAATGAGTACTCTCTCCCGGCCCTGACCCCTGGGCTTGATGAAGTCAAGTCAGGTCTATCTGCATCCACCAACCCTGAGCTGGGCAGCAATGTGTCAGGCACGCAGACATACCCCGTCGTGACCGGTAAGGGGGCTTCCGGGAGGGTGGGGCGCTGCTTTCAGTGGGGTGCCTCGGTCTGTGCCATCTGGGGCTTGGTGTGACAAGTGGGCCCCCTGCCATGGTATCTGCAGAGAGAAAGAGAGAGAGAGCCTTTGTGAACAGATGTGTGTAGATGTAGGCATGAAACATTGTGGTCAGGGGTGTGGGCTTCAGCCTGGAAAAGGGGGGACCAGAGGCCTGATGCCTGCTCTCTCTGCCGTCCTTGCTTCCTTTCCTCTCTCTCCCCAAGTTGTCTGGACTTCCCAGGCTTTGGACATATGCAGAAGAACGTCAGGGCAAACAGGCCGGCTGAGAAAGTGGCTGAGAGGTCCCACCCAGTCTGTAGCCTTTGCGTGTCTCTGTTCCCAAGGGTGCTGAGGGGCTTGCTTTCCTCTCTCCAGGCAGCTTGAGTAGCTGTGGCCTGGGACCTGAGGGTGTAGCAGCAGCCCTGCAGAGTGGAACACAGTTGTTGCAGCCTTTCTCCTACTTCCTGGAGAAAGCCACTGAGGAAAGTTGGATTCCAAGGCCAGGGGAGGTCAAATACAGGGCCGCGGCAGCCTGGCCACGCCTTCCAGGGATGAGCGCTGCAGGCGCTGGAGTGGCCACACAGGGGAGGGCTAGATGACACTTCAGACGCCAGCTTCAGAAGGTCCCTGGTGCCGTGGAAGGGTTTCCGGGCCAGGAGAGTGCTCCAGTAAGAGAGACACACATTGAGGTGTTATTAAAATTCACCTAATTATTCTGGAGGCACTAAAGCCAATGTGCCGTTTGTACCTTGGGAGACAGGATGGTTGAGAAGGGTCTCGGTGGGGATTGGGAGACACTGAGGCGTTACCTGCGAGTGAGCTGAGACTGCCTGGGGACAGGACATCAAGGCTATAGGCAGCCAGCATCACATCTAGTGGCAAAAACAGGGAGCGGCCATAGGACCTGCCATAGGTCAGGGCTCTGTGGGGATCCGTTGTGTTGGTGACTTGCTGTGGATAGGAACACAGCCCAGGCTGAGGAGGGCTCAAAGCTCCCCCTCTAGGGGGCTCCAGAGAGCCCTACCTCTCTCATGCGCTCCTGAAGCAATGGCCAGCAAAAACAGAGTTGTAGTCTTCTGGTAGGCCTCCAAAGCTCCTGGGCTGCCTAGGCTTTGGGGAGTGACATCCTGAGCTCCGCCAGCTGAGTCAGGACACAGCTTAGATCAGTGATCCTCAGCCTTTCTAATGCCTTCCTAATGCTTGTGACCCTTTACTACATACATACAGTTCCTTATGCTGTGCTGATCCCCAACCACAAAAATATTTTGTTGCTACTTCATAACTGTAATTTTATTACTGTTATGAATCATATAGATATCTGATATGCAGGACATCTGATATGTGACACACACCCCGCAAAGGGTTCACAACCCACAGGTTGAGAACCTCTGGCTTAGCGCACAGGCCCGAGACATGAGTTCTCGGACGCCTACCTATAGTTGCTCTGTGATCTTCTGACCCAAGTCAAGCAAGCTTCCCCATGTAGTGGTTAGTCCTCAAAAGTGCTGAAAGAGCGTAAGGGACTTTTCTCCCTAGTCAGGGCCGCAATCCAGAAGGCAGGAACTTCCTGGGGATGGACATGTGGCTCTTCCGGGCAGGACTCCTGCTGCAGGGGACACTGGGGGGCTAATGTAGAAAAATGCCTCCACCTTGAGCAGCCCCCACCAGTCCCCCCCCCCCCATGGCCCTGGAACGGTCCCAGCTCAGCCTGGGAACATCTTCAGCTGATCCATCTGGATCCAAGTGTGAGAAAAGTTCATTTCAGACTCAGCTTGACATTCCCAGGTGGCAAGTTAGCACTAACATCTCAATCTGTATGCGACATTTCAATCAAGCGAGGAGTAACAAAAGCAGAACCATTAACATTCGGAGCTGTTCACCAGTGGTAATGACGGGGAAACTCGCTCAGAAACTGGAAATTACCAAAAAAGAGAGAAGTGTGGAGAGGGATGGGGGAGGGGAGGGGTGGGTGGGGGCAGGGAATGGTTTTTTGCACACTTAGACCCAGACCCACTGTTTGGATTAATAGTGCCATTACTGGAGAAAGGGCTGCAGATTATGCTCATTCTTAAAATGTTTTTGCTGGCAATTAAATGGCTGCAGCTATTGATCTTTGTTGATTTTATGTCCTCCTAATTTGCATAATCTATTAAAGATGAATGATTCATGATGTGTTTATTATGGGGACAAACAGAATTTGCTGGAGGTACTGTCAAGGTGAGAAACGGGTATCGCCCAGAGACTTCATGGGCCATCTTGGGAACAGGTTCAGCGTGCTGGGCCAGGACTTGATAGGTAGCAATAAGCAGTGTGACAAGGACTGGCAGAACTAACGGACTTGGAGTGAGTTCTAGGGAGATGTTGGCATCTGTGAGAACTGGGCTCCAAGCATGCTGGGGAGGTGAGAGAGACTCAGTTTATCTGCAGAAATTCCTCTCAAAAATCTTCCACCCCTTAGAGCCTCACTCTGTAGCCCAGGCTGGCCTCGAACTCACAACAATCCAACTACCTCAGCCTCCTGGGTGCTTCGATTAAGAAGAGTAAGCCACTGTATCGGGCTCACAAACATTCTTTAAAAGCTTGTTTCATTTGAGAACAGTAAGGCTTTGGTGGAGGAAAAAGGGAGCCTGGTAGAAGGTAGGTGATTGTGGCCTCATGGGTGCTAAATCAGGGAGCTGCAAGGTCATGCTATGCTAATAGCCTTGGATGTGCCAAGGCATTCCACAAGTCCCCAGGTGCCCAGCTCACTCTTCTCCCTGAGAAGAGGCAAACCCTAAGAAATGGGTCTTAAGGAAGCTGGCTGGGAAGGCCTTGGCCCAACCTGAGAAGCCAGACCTTATTGATATTCTTGCCACCGCCTGGCACTGGAGGCTGATTTCAAACTCCACCAGCCACTTGATACAGCTGTTCCACAAGGTCAGGACTGAGAGGAGACAGGAGCCTGGACTATTGTGTGGAGGGGAGAGTGGGAGCCAGTGGGCCAGGACACAGCTAATCACATCACAGGCAAGGGTGGCTGCCACAGGCTAGGACTCAGCCCGATAGCCTCCCCACCCAGCTTCCAGCAGGGAACCAAGGCAAGACACCGAGGGTGAGGGTAGCGTTTGCAAGTTCTGCCCAGATTTTAATTTCACTGCATCACAACTCAGCAAGCTGCCAAGTCAAGCTGGTTATTTAAATTTATCACCCACTCTCCCCTCTGCCGCTGGGTTGCCTGAGCTCGGCTGCATCTCTGCTCCAGCCCACTGCTTTAGGCTGCCGGTCTGGAACAGAGCCGAGTCTCAACTAAGTGATAAGGAAAATGGGACCCACCAGGTGGGAGAATGGACTGGGGCACTCTGGCCTCTGGCTCTTAGGTGGTTGCTTGGAGCTTCTTCAAAGCACCCCACAGGGGAATAGCCTTTAACCTTTAAGTATTCTACCACCCTCTGATGTGGGACTCTACAGAGAGGCCGCGGCTACAGTCACACGCTCTATCCTTTGCTTCCTAAGTTTCCAGTCACCAGGAGCAACAAGAACCCCTCTTCCCCATGACTTCCTCCCTGGCCCAGGGTGCAGCAGTAGTGGAGTCTGCAGAGACCCTGAAAGTAACGTTACTCTGAGAGGAGAAGATGAAAACAAATTCTAGGATCCTCACAGTCATTAGGCTGCTTTGGCGCATTCTAGAGTGACTTAGGCAAAACTCTGATCTACGGCCGAGCTGGTTCCTTCCTGGGTCTCTGTGGGCTGGGATGAGGCTGAGGGGAGTCGGTGCCAGCACAGTCCCAGTGCTTCTCAGAGAAGCTAAGGAACACTCGTGTCCCCAGAGCAGCTGTGTAGAGCGGGCTTCACTGGCCTCTAGTGGGCATCACTACCAAACACTGGGCATACGTTGTGCAGATGCAGCTCCCACCTGCAGTGCAGCAAAGGTATGAGAGGAACGCCACTTGGAAACAAGGCAGACTAAGCTTAGCAAAAGAGAGCTGGATAAAATATAACAGCAGAGTAGTTAATACACAGCTACACTTCGCTCCAGAGCCAGAAACAGAGGAAAGTCAGAGTCACAGCAGGATGTGAGACACTGTGGCTTTCATACAGAGGTAAACCCTGGTGCACCAGACTTGGCACTGCGATCTTGGACCCAACAGAAATAGAGACAGGACAAGGACAGCACTGTCCTGGAGCTGGAGAGCTATAGGCTCTTTCTTCCTCATGAGCCAGGGAAAGAAAGGAGAGAGGCACATGTCATGAGAAATGGAGACATGAAAGCCCATACATAGACCTAAGTCCAAGTTCATGACATAAATAGTTGCAGGAACCCCAAGCCAAGAACTTACACAGAATTTTGTAGGGGATAATAGTTCACTCTGATGCCCGCAGGAATGGTGTGAAACCTTTCCTGTAGAGACAGCAACATGATCTAAGATGCAAAGGACTCCCATTGAGAAAAAACAAACAAACATTAAAACCTACCATAGAAGATGATGAGCTCACCATAAAAATATTTCTCCACTTCATGTGACTATGAAGCATCATCACAAGGAAAGTTAGCTGAAGTGATACAGTGACAGTTAACATCCCCAAGAGCTAGCTATCATGGACTATCCCAAAGTGAAGATCCATTAAGGAAAAGATTGAAGAGAAAGACTAGCTTTTTCTTTAGCCTAGACCCAGACCCAGGAGCCCTTCCCCTGGCTCCAAGCCAACTGTCAGGTATTAGAGACCCATAGGTCAGTGAGTGAAAGGGACGAGGGCAAGTCCACTTCTAGTTTATCCAAAGTTAGAGTCTTCTCTGCAGAGTCCTGCTCTTCTTTTGGGTAACACTGACTGTGAGAGATTTTAGGCCCCCAGACAGCGCTGTCCTTCCCTCTGTATGTTGCAAGGGAATGTTAGACTGTGTTAGCTTCCCAGCCCTGGTGGAGAGGAGGTTGTTTTATTCAAGAGCTCGGGGAAACTTTCCTGGCTGCCTGGAGACTACAGCTTTGAAGGAAGCTGTCACTCAGGTCCAGAAAGGATCTGTGGGAGCCAGCCAAGAGAGGAGTGCCCAGGTCAGCAGAGGAGGTAGAAACTGTTGACTTTGAACAGAAGTGAGGAGGTTAAAGACCCCAGGTTTGGAACTAAAGAACAGAGTGGAGCCCAGTCCTAGGCTCCAGAGGAACAATGCTGGTACAATCTCAGATGCAGGGTGCCCACGCAGCAGCTTGCTCGTGGTGCTTGAATCTCCAAAGGATAGCAAAGTGGCCCTTTGGCAGACAGAGGTATGGACCCTGGGAAACCTCCTCCTCTACTCAGAGTCCACCTCCAGGGACCTCCCCTTTCCTGTAGTTAACAACCCCTTTCCAAGGCAAGCACATTTCCCCCATAAAATAAACACCATAGCCCTTGGCCAGCCCCTCAGGTAGGAGAAGGCAATAAAAGCTCAGAAATGCTGCTGATGGAGGCTGGGAGTCTTCTACTCTTGTCTGTTGGCTCAAAGCCCCTGATTATCTGGAGGAATTTAGGGCACAGACACAAGAGTTTCCTTCCAACCTTGAAAGAAGAGGGTGAGGGCAACTCCAGCCATGTGGAGAATGGGAGAGCCCATTCCTGTGGCCACCAAGCCAACCCAGAGGGCTTCTCCTCTACACCTCTACTGAGGCTGAGAAGGCCCCAGGCAAAGAGGTGAGGCCTCCTCTAGCTATCTCTGAGGTCTCTAGCTACATCCCCAAGGACCTCAAGCCCCAGCCCTCACTGTGATTTAATTATGGAGGTATTTCCATAGCAATGAGACATTGATAGATAATGCAGGTGCTCTGGGCCTGCAGCTCAAGGAGGCACTGCCTGGGACTCTTCCTTTTCTCTTTCATGCAGTCTACCTCATTTTGAGGGGAGAGATGTTAAAAGGAAGAGATTTTAACCTGCTCTGAGGCTGACAGGCAGGCCAGCTTAGTGTAGGATCCAAGCTAACTGTTGTAACTTATACCCACATCTTCTCCTACTAGCCTCCCCAGAAGGGGGCCTGGGCAGAAGCACACAGCCTGACAGTGAGGCCACACAGGGAATCTTGAGCAAGATGACAAGGGTTTGGGCATCTTAGCAAGCTTGTTCCGTGGCCTTCTAAGCAAAGCCAGAATTTGGTCCACGTCATGGGAGTTTCAACCACTTCTTCCCTTTATCTCTCTATCCATGAAACAAACCCAAGATGCTGGGCATGTCAAACAGACCATGCTTTTCCTCATCATATACTCCCTCTAACTCAGCAGTAAGAGAGACAGGCCTGTTGGAATGAAATCAAAACATTTTCACAAAATCTGTGCTCTTTATTTTAAGTGTGTCCAGTACCTAACTCAGGCTAACGAGGTCTGCCTGGGCAGCACCCTGTTTTCACAGTGAGGGAGGTGGAAAGAACTTCTCAGCTACCAGATGTTGTTTGGAAATGCTTGGGGTGGCCCAAAGAAGAGGGGTCCTCCGACACTTAGCTTGTTTACTCTGCTCTTCCACACTTCCTGAGAAGAGGCTGCCTAAGGAGAAGACTGCTATTAGTCTTTCCTGAATGGCCAGGAATTCTGAATGGTGGTGCTCTAAGGAATGTCACAGGTATGGCTCAGAAATGTCTTAGTGGCCTTACAGCCACCAAGGCAAGACTTGAAACCTGTTTCTCAGAGAACCGGATACCCACACGGGGACAGGAAGACCCTCCTTAGCTGTCGCCTCAGGACAAATAAGCCAGTGCTTCTCTAACCCCGAGCTTTGTGAGGTAGCCCTGAGGCTATTGTCATTTCTGTGAGGCTTTGCTGCCTTCAGCTTGGAATCCTCTGCTCTCCTCCCCGGGGGGGTGGCGGGTGGCGGGTGGCGGCTGGGCTGCCTGGCAGAGAGGAGGAAATCCAGTGGTCACTCCAAGAACAGGCTAATGCTCCGCAGCTTAAGTGCCCGTTCTCCTTGGGATTAGAGTTTCACTTACACAGAGCGCCTGAAAAACGCTGTGCTTTCAGAAGGATTAGGGTTGACAACTCAGCGCTCTCAGAGAACAAAACAAAGCCAGAGAGGAACTGGGAGACCCGGCGTTATCAGGAGACTGAGCAAACAGGCTTAACCTCTGCCCACCCAGCATGAGGGTCTCTCATGCACTGAGCCCATGGGTGAGTCCCTTGCCCATTCTGCTGGGTGCCAGTCCCTGCTCAGCTCTGCTCTCCATTTGCTCGTGGAGTCAGAGAAGGCAGTTGGGGAAAGCAAACCCAGAGGAGTACTGGAACTTTCTCTTCCCAAACTGCAGTTTCTACCTCTGTCAATGAGCCGAGTTTCCTTCCTGCCCTTTGAAAGTGTGCGTCTTCTTAGCTTTTCTCAGGTTGAGCCAGAAGTTCCATCCACGCCAGCTGAGTTAGAGGAACACACACACACACACACACACACACACACACACACACACACAGCGCTGCACTGCACAGCCCTATAAGGGCCTTGTGTGAGGGGAGAAGGTGGAAATAGCCTTACTGGTTATGCCCAGGTGTTTGGCAGTCAAGGGGCAGACCTCACTGAGCCAATGCAGATCTAGTATCTCGGCTTAGGGCACTCCAGGGGACCGAAGGTCCAGCTGTCAGTGGACAAGCCGCTCAGCTAGAAGAACAGCCACCCTGAGCTGTGAGCACAGCCCCCTCTGCTGGAACCCGGAGCAGGAGTCTAGAGCTGAGTGTAGGGCCAAAACAGTGTCCTAGGTAGGGTCCTTCCACAGGCTCCTCTGTTCTAGAAGGCAAACCTTGTGAAAGTCTGGGAATCTTAGAAATAAAAACCAAAATGAAATACATAGAATGCCATTTCGCTCTCTCTTGAAAGCATCGTTTACAGGGATCACTGTTTTAATATATTACATACGACATGGAAATGAAAAGATAAAACATATTTAGGCAGCAATGAAAAAGTCGGTGACTATATTCTTGCGTGTGTTACATTTGTGTGAGATGTAAGCACAGAGCACCAGCCTTGAGGAAATCGAATGCCTTCCTTTTTGCCACCTTATGGGAGGCAGACAAACGTGGGGGTGGGGCAGTAAAAGAAGGGTTATGCTTGCTGGCCTTAGGGTCCACGGTGTCAAATGGATATCAGAAATGCTCATCTGCAGAGGAAGATGCCCAGGGAAAGCATCTCTAAACTGTTGGGTATAACTTCTACTGTATAAATCTGGTCTAACGAGCCACATTGCCAAAGGCTCACTAGCAGCAGTTTCTGTGTCCCGGGCAGCTGCTTCTTAGTGTTACCTTGGCCTTCTGAACGCTGGCATCGGCCTGGACTAGAGATAAGGCCTGATGCTTCACATTGTGCTGTTTCTTAAGTGGCTGCATTAATGTTATTCAAGTAGTTGCAAACAAATCAGTTCCTTCTACCAAAGAACAGAGGTTCCATTGTTTGTTTTTATATATGTATAGCTTATTAATTTTGGAGTCATGGATACTTTTGAGGATACAATTTTTTAAATGTGCCTTCTACTCAGAAAGAGGTGTAATAACACTTAGGTATAGCTTTATATGGGTCCCTTGAAACACATCTGTGGTACCCTATGGAATCAATGAACCCCAACTAAAATCTCCCACTGCACAAAATGAGGCAAGCTGAAACACACAAGAAACAAATAGTCTTGAGCTGGGCCGTGGTGGTACACACCTTTAATCCCAGCACTGAGAGGCAGAGGCAGGCGGATCTCTTGAGTTTGAGGCCAGCCTGATCTATAGAGCTAGTTCCAGGACAGCCAGGGATATACAGAGAAACCCTGTCTTGAGAAACCCAACCAACCAAACAATCCTGTCCATAATCCTTAGTTCCTCTGTGTTTCAGTTTCTCATCTGAAAAACCAAGGATTAAAAATAGGTCAACTGGTAGAGTTGATAAGAGAATTCAAGGAGATGATAAGACATGTAAGATATTGAAAGCGATGACTAATTAGCACAGGGTAGCTGTTCAGTGCGTGCTAGAAAGACCAGGAGCAAAGTGAGTGCTGACCCAGTACCCAGCAAAACAGCACACATGATCTGATGATATAAAGTTCCTCATGAAGCCTGAAACTTTGCTTCTGTCCGTTCTTGGAAGAGAGGCTGCACTTAGAATTCTCCAGAACAGTTGCTTTGCTCTGGCCCATTTGCTAAGGAATGCCTGACGAAAGTGCACTCACTGTCTGATTCAGACAGAACGACTGCTGCAAAAATTGGCTTTGGAGTCTTCAGGGACTCCCGCGGCTGAACTGAAAAGACACCCTCATCAAGTACAGTGCTTCTAACACTTCTGGGGACTTTAAGATTCTCCACTACTACTGCTTCTCAGAGGGGCTTTTTTGTGTTAGAAAACTCTCAAGGGAGATGAAGACTCCACCCCCATGGAGTTTTACTACAGACCTCCCATACACTTGTTCATTCCTTGTGTCCCCTTTTCCCTGCTTCATCTTAATGGTAATGTGGTGGTGAGAGATTTTGCTTGTTGGAAAACTTCTTTTCCTTTTCTTCTGCTCTTGGGGGCGGGGGGACGGGGAGTATCTGGGTCCGTGTTGTCATTAAAAGCAGTGTGGCATGGACATGGCTTCCAATGTTGGTGCTATCATTTACTAACTGTATAATCCCAGGAGAGTCATTATGCCTCTGTGTCTCCACCTTTTCACCTTTAAAACAAGGGCCTGGTCATGCAGGAGACTCATCTCTGAAAGCTTTGTCACACCAGAAGGCAAGCAGGCAGCGTGAAATGCCCACTCTCTCACAGTAACGTTGGCTTTTTACCCGTTTTGATTCCTGGTGCTGTTTTTATGTTGCTGGCATTGTCAGTGAGCAAGCAAATGCTTTACTGCTTCCTGTCTGCCACGGGACGGCACATAGTTTATAACTGATGCACTCTGCCGGGTAGGCTTTTCTCCTGTTTCTGTGCTTCGGCCTGTTTGTGTGAAGGAGACGGCTCTGCCATCTTACAGTTTGAGTCATCCCCACCGCCATCTGCCCATCTCTCTCTAACACTGCAGCACCCAGCGCTCTTCTGTCAGGTCTTCCATTTCCCATTGATATTCCCTCACCAAAGGAGGCTTGCTCCAAGAATGCTGCTGGGCAAATGGTATGATGGTTTTAGTAATTTGAAAGCTTCCTGCACTGTGTGTTTTCCATTATTGACAACGATGTTCCAGGAGAATATATGGCTCAAGCAAGACTTTGGTCAATTTTTCCCGCTCTTCAGGTGTCGTCTGTGTACTAATGAAGTCATTGAGCGTGCTTTGTATGCAGTGGCTGGCAGCTTGTTGACGCAGAGGTCCTGAGCAAGCGCCTCTCGGTGGCACCACCACTACAGAACAAAGCAGAGGAGTACTACAAACACTAGAAAACTTGAGTGTTTTGTCCTCCCTCCCCCCCCCTTTCTCCCACATTCTTCAAATTTCAAATTGCTACCTACAGATATAGACGCTTTTTTTTGTTTCGTTTTGTTTTTGTTTTTGTTTTTTCAAGACAGGATTTCTCTGTGTAGCTTTGCGCCTTTCCTGGAACTCACTTGGTAGCCCAGGAGGGCCTTGAACTCACAGAGATCCACCTGCCTCTGCCTCCCAAGTGCTGAGATTACAGGCGTGCGCCACCACCGCCCAGCCATAGATTCTTTTAAGAAGTAGAATTTGGAAATGTGCCTTCCAATCAGTCGTTCAGAGAGTGGTTCTCAGTAGGCAAAGTCTTCTACCTGCTGGAAATTGAACATGCCATTTTGCAGGCAAGACAGCTGTGGGAATAAACTTTGCAAGAGGATTGCCTCCAAGCTGTCTGGAGAGAGCTTCTGAACAGCCACCCCACCTTTGTCTTGTCTGTTTCTGTGTTGTTGTTGTTGTTGTTGTTGTTGTTGTTGTTTTATGTGAATACCCTCCACGATGGGGAATTTGTATTCAACTAGTTGTTAAGAATGATGGCAGGAAAGGTCATGATGCCCAGCATGAAAAAAAAAAAAATAGAGGGGATAAGAAGGGAGGGGGCAAAGAAGGAGGGAGGCACGCTCTGCTTCCTGGCATATTGTGGATATTGAGATCACAGGGCCTGGAGGAATCAAGTTCTATATCTCTGTAGCTTCAAAACCTCTACATTTCCCATAATCCTCTTTTTTTCCTAGGACTTCTTTGACAAATAAATGCCATATTCTTCTCCTCTCTCTCTCTCTAGGAACTGATAGGTATTTTCTCTCACTGTGCACTTCCTCTCCACTGAGAAATGGTCAGGAGATGTGCACTTTTTAAATTGGCAATAGAAGTCCATACAGGAGCCGGGCGGGGGTGGCGCACACCTCTAATCCCAGCACTCAGGAGGCAGAGGCAGGTAGACCTCTGAGTTCGAGGCCAGCCTGGTCTACAGAGCTAGTTCCAGGATACTTGGCTACACAAAGAAATCCTACAAACACGGGCAAGTCCGTGGTGGCACACATCTATAACTCCAGCACTCAGGAGTCTGAGGCAGGAGGATCACAAGTTTGAGGCAAGCCTGAGCTAGGTGTAAAACTGTCTCAAAACAAAACAAAATAGGACAAACAAAAGCAAATGCAGATTCTTCTACTGCCTGGGATTCAGAAGTGACCTTTTCTCTGCTAGTTCTTTGTCTAGCAAATTTCAGGAAATGTAAGGCATTAGCTATACTCAACAGGTATAGAAGGAAATCATTCTGTTGCATGGTAAATCTGAGTCACCAGAGATTAATCTGTCATTGAAAATCTTTGTAAAAATTCCACTGCTGTTTCAATTTATTTTTCAAATGTTTAAACTTTTATTTATTTTTGTGTATATGGGTGTTTGCCTGCATGTATGTCTGGGAACCACATGCCTGGTACCCCAAGAGGCCAGGAGTGGGCATCAATCCCCTGGGACTGGAGTTACAGACAGTTGTGATTTGTCACGTGGAGACCTGGGGTTTAACCTGGGTCCTCCCAGAGAATAGCCAGTGCTTTTTACCACAAAGCTACCTCTCCAGCCCCATTTCCATTGATTTTTCAAGGAAAAGAGTCCAGCGGATTTTGTCCTAGCTTTGCTTCTCTGTAGTAGATCAACACATATGAAACAATAAGAAAACCATTATCATCCACCATGGATCGGCTGTGGAGGCAATGGAGGGATTGAGAATTGATCAATAAGGACTTAGTGAGAGTACTGTTCTCAGCTGTGCAGGGTAGATCAGAATGCAGGCCCTGCCCTTGGGTGAGTTATGGTCTGTTTGGCATGAAACAACACAACGGGCAATGCATTTTGCAATAATATAGTGACATAGTCAATCATGGCACACAGAGGTCATGGAGACTTGAGAGAAACTTCCTTGATGAGTGGAAGGATGGAAATGTTGAGGCTTGAGCTGGAAGAAAACTATGAGTAAGAAGGAAGCAAAGGCCACATCTTTTACATCACAAGATGAAACCAAGCTCAACCAGAAGTGAGAGTCAGAGCTGAGAAAGCCAAGTGGGGTGAGCACCTGGGAGCCTTGGAGTCTGGAGAGTTTCCATTCAAACTGTAGCCTACAGGGAACCAACGGCAGTGTTTACAAGGGCGTGGTGCTATGAAAGCAATGTTCAGAAGGGCTAGCAGCCATATTTAGATTGGTAAGAAGGGAGAATGTGGAGGCAGAAATACAAGCAAAGAAAAGCCACTGGAGGAAGCCAGAGGCAGGTACTTGGTCAAACTACAAATACAACAGAAATGGCTAAAGAGAATTGATTGCGTATGGGAAGGGGTGGGGAAAGAAGGTTGGGTCTAAGCACTCTGAAGTTCTAGGTACGTCTTCAAAAGGGCTGGGAGCCTGATGGAGGAGAAGGTGGATCTGTCTTTATTCCTATTGAGTCTGAGGTGGCCGTGGGACAGCTAATGAGGATGTTCATCAGGCAGTCGGGAATGGAAAAGCCTGAGCAGTAGTTCTGTATCCTTAGAGAAGGATGACCCTCTCAGATGTGTCGAGGTGGGGATGAGAAAGCACACATGTCTGGGGATGAAGTAGCTGACCCCATCAAGTGAACAGTAGTGAAGAAAGAAAGATGCTACAGAATAGTGGTGGAACGTCCCATGGGCCTAACCATGATTAGGACCTAACTAAGGAAAAGGAAGTGAGCTAGGGGAGGTGTCATTAGTGCTATGGCTTCCTCCAGCCACACCTTGCCTCCTCGGGGTTGGACAGAGCATGAGGAGCAGAATGCCACTGTCTGGTGAGGAAGACCAGGGAATCTGCAGCAGATGCCTGGGCCCCAGGAGAGGATAGGCTCTAGTGTATGGGTGTGTAGGCGATAGGAAGGAGTCAATGCTGGCCATGAAGAGTGGACATGCTAGAAGGTATCCCCTTCACAGAGCTGGAAGGAAGCCAGTCACGTGAGTTGCAGAGCAAACGTCTCTGGATGGAGGTAGCTCTCTAATATTGATTCCCTTTGCCTCAACTTCCTGCTCCTGGCAAGGAGAGTCCCAACCCCCACTCTCTAGGCTCTGGGTAGAGCAGAGACCTCCAGGGAGGCTGCTGGGTAGGGGGAGCAGATTTTGCTCACTGGAACTTAATCTGATCTGCTTGCCCTCAAAGTTCCTGATTCATTCACTTCAGAGATGGTTTTCTAGCCTTTAAAGGCTACAGTCAACAGCAAAATAGTCCACTGGTTAGCCCTCATCCTCCAGACCTACCAGGCCCAGCATCTACAGCTCCAATTAGAATAAGGACTCTACCCTTGGAGAGGTGGTAGTGGGGTGTCTTCAAACCTGAAGAGAAGATAGGAGTTGAGAGGAGAAGTGGACAGGATGATGGAGGTTCACATCATCAGGATAACAGCTGAGGATCCATGGGAAAGGAGTAAAACCAGGTCATCTCCACCCATCTCCATTTCTGTTGGGAATCGCAGAGACACAGACTAAGGCAGGCAGACACGTATGCACAGATACACAATGAGCAACATAAAACAGAAGTGTACACACACACACACACACACACACACACACACACACACACGCGAGGCTGATGGTGGACACATTTAGGCATTTGGACCCATATTTAGGCCCGAAGGCTCAGATGCACGTCTGCATATCTCCTTCCTCTTGGAGAATGTCCTCCCCCTAACATCCGGGTGTGAGCTGAGGCAGGCCCCTCTCTTCCAGGCCTCACTCCTTCCCCTTTGTGTTTTTCCAGGTCGTGATATGGCGAGTACCACTCTGCCTGGTTACCCCCCTCATGTGCCCCCCACTGGCCAGGGAAGCTACCCTACCTCCACCCTGGCAGGAATGGTGCCTGGTAGGTGACAATGTTGAGGATGGCTGATCTAGGTGGGGGTAACTAAATTGTGGGTGCGCTGCTAAATGGTCTGTAGTCTGAGGCTGGGAGTGGGAGGAGATCCAACAAGCCATGGTCCTGCAAATCCCTGTCCTTCAGCCCTCCTTCTCCTTAGGAGCCACAGTTGGCCCTTTAGAAGCAATGCAAGGAGGAAGCTTGCAGAAGTGCCCCCTTGTGTACACAGCTGTAGGGTCTGGCCCCTCCTCAGCACCCAGCCATCCAAGCCTATGTCCCAGTGCTGCAGCCCACCCCAGCTCGCTGACACTGCTTGGAAGAGCCTGCCCTTGTTTCCATGGAAACTTGGAACCAAAGACCATTTTCAGGGGCATGGCAGTCATTCAGACAAAGTCACAATGGTCCACACCAAGCCGGGGGTTTGGGGGAGCACTGTAGAAAACCAACCCCAATCCAGAGAGAGAGGGAAGCTAGTCTCAAAGTGGAGTGGAGGACAGGAGGGAACCAGAGACACCTTAGCTTCAGAAAGAAACAAGCTAGAACACCTCAACACTTCTTCAGAGGACACAGGCCCTCCCTTCTCCTTTGGGACTCTAGTGCACCTTTTTGCTGAGAGGCATTGGACTTGGATTTGGAATTAAGGAGACAGAGGCTGTATTTAAAGCCTGGCAGCTGGGCTGGGCGGTGGTGGTGCACGCCCTTAATCCCAGCACTCGGAAGGCAGGTGGATCTCTGTGAGTTCGAGGCCAGCCGGGTCTACAAAAGTGAATTCCAGGAAAGGTGCAAAGCTACACAGAAAAACCCTGTCTCAAAAAACAAAAAACAAAACAAAACAAAACAAAAACAGAAACAAAAAAAAAGGCCTGGCAGCTCCTAGCTCCACCCTCCACCCCGAGTGGGAGTGGCTTAAAGTCAAAGAGAGTAGAAGTTCTTATCTCCCCAAATCTCTGTCTTAAAATGACCAAGACTTTCCCAGCCTTCAACTCTCTGCTTCTAGAGTCTTTTGTGTGCCCTGTTACTGAAGTGCAACCCTCACAAGTAGGGGGAGAAGGAGAGGGTAAAAAAAGGTGATTGGCCTCCTCCATCAAGGAACAGCCCCGAGTAAGCAGAGGTGGGACTGAGAAAAAACTATACACCGCTGCAGGGGAGCAGAGAATAGGGGCTGAAGGGAACTGGAAGTGTGAGACGGGGATTCCTGTGCAACTTTGGAGAAGGCAAGGGGCAAGGAGAAGCTTTGGAGGTAGAACAGTGAGCAGGTGGAGGCTGGAGGAGGTCTTAGGGAGGTGGGGGCGAGGAAAGAGTGGGGAGGTGGGGGGGGGGAGTCTGCAGGGAGGTGGAGATGAGGGGAGCCGCAGAGAGCTCATGGTGGCAAGGGGGGAGTCGTTAAACAGAATCTAGTGCTGATGAGGAAATTACACTTGTTTCATTAGCGATGGGGAAGGAGATAGCTCAGTTCCTCTTGGTCACAGTTGAGCTCAGAAGCTCATTACCCTGCTGCACGCATGCTTTCCCTCCTCGTCAATAAACAGGCTTTCCAGTGGCTGCGTCCCCCACCCCCACCCAGCTCCTTCTTGGAGTGGGGCCCCTTCTCCTCTACTTAACCCGCGGTTAGGGATCACTGTAAACAGTCTGGGGTCATCACACAGGAGAAAGGGCGAGGGGGACCCATAGGCCTGGCCTTTCTCCTCCTGGAGGGAGGGAGGGAGCTCCCAACCCACAGTGTCCTCCACTACTCACTGCTCCTGGGCCTGCGAGCAGTCCGCTTGATTCCTGCAAGTCTCCTCCCTCGGTTGCATGGCCCTCGTATTGGACCTCAGGAGGGAAAAATGGGAGGGGTTATTTCCCCAGAGAGCACCATCATCACCACCTGCCTAGTCTTGGCACAGCGCTGAGATGCCATTCTTAAGACTTTCTGGGACAAAGTGTCTCAAGGGCCTTCCTTCACCACCCTCCCCCTCTTTCATCCTGTGGAGTTCCTAAAGCAAGTGTCCACCATAAAAGCTCCCGGGTCCCCAAGTTACTTAAGTGGGCACAGCGGGACCAGTCCAAACCCTTCCCGGGTAGCCAGCAGTGATTCACAGGGAGCCCAGACACAAACGTGCCCACAGAGATAGGGCACCTGTGCAGAGATAGGGGTACTTCTTTGCCTTTGGTGGCTGTCCCCACGTGGAGAGGGTGGATTGACCTGCCCCTGCGGGCCCTTGCTCTGGTTGGAACACCTAAGACTGGGACTAGTGGGGAGGGCAGAAGATGCCAACTGGGCACATTGAATACATCTAATTCCAGTTCCCCGCCCTCCCACAGGGAGCGAGTTCTCAGGCAACCCATACAGCCATCCCCAGTACACCGCCTACAACGAGGCTTGGAGATTCAGCAACCCCGCCTTACTAAGTGAGTACGCCACCTGGCTGGCCCGCAGCTCAGCGGCTCGCCTGCCCGCCTCTTGCCAGCCTGGGCAGCGCTGGCTGCTTTGGGACGTGGATCCCCTCTGAACCACCCCACCTCTGGGTACCGGGATGGGCCAAGGAGACAGACTCATTATCGCAGCGCTGGGGCCTGGGGAATCCCTCGACGGCGCCTGCGCCTCCTGCCTCTTCCATCCCGTCTCTCTCGGTCACTGGAAGGCTCTTGGCCGCGGTGGCCGTCGGACCCCAAGTGTCACCTGTCCTGTCCCTCTCCCGCCCTGTGAATGCAGCACTCGTGGGCGTCTGGCCTCAGGGCCCCGCCACAGTCCTCCAGTCCTGACCCCGCCGGACCCGGGGAGGGCTTTTCTTTGCTTTTCTTTCCTCTTTTTGTCCTCCTGTTTGTCCTCTCACCCAGCCCATTCTTCTCCTGTGTTAACTTCCAGGTTCCCCTTATTATTATAGTGCCGCCCCCCGGGGCTCCGCCCCTGCCGCTGCTGCCGCTGCCTATGACCGCCACTAGTTACCGCGGGGACCACATCAAGCTTCAGGCAGACAGCTTCGGCCTCCACATCGTCCCAGTCTGACCGCCCACCCCGGAGGGAGGGAGGACCGAAGCGACGCGCTGCCACTCGGCCACCGTCCCTGTCCCACCCCCCCTCCACCTCGAGACACCCTACACCCCCACCCCGCGCAGCCCTTCACGTCGATGGCCTGACCGGACGGGACCGGTGGAGCCGGGGGTGGGACCCTCAGGCCCGGGCCCGCCGCCAGCCCCGCCCGCCGCCCCTCCCCGCCTGCCTGGAGCACCGCGCCGCCCGGAAGCGTTTCTGTGACACACAATCAGCGTGGCCCATCGCGGGGCAGCCTGCTTCCGACGCCCGCCCGGGCACCGGGAGGCTTCGCTGGAGAAGCTGGGCAAGGGAAACTAAGGGAAGGACTTTGTGCCGAAGGAGGAGCCGCGGGCGGAACCCCGGGGGAACTCCTGCCCCACCCCCTGCGCCTGCCAGGCTGACCCCGCCCTCTGTCTGCGTCCTGCGGCGCACAGTGGCACCGGGACTCGAGAATCGGATCGGACTCGAGGGACAGCGTTTGGGACGCCGGAGTTTTCCAAGGCTGGTACCCAGGGCGAGCAGACGCCAACTGAGCTCGTCCAGCCGAACTGCCCTGTTCCCCAGGGCCTGGGATCTCCTCCTACGGTGACTGTACTCTCGGCCCCGCCTTGCCCCTACCTCAGCGCCTCGTCCACCTGCCGGCCTCTCACTTTCCCCTCCTGCGCGCCCTCATCCCACGACGCCTTGGGTCTGGTCCCAAGCACGCAGCCCCACCCGGGCCACCGCGGGAACAGTTTCCTCCGACTGCGGCTGCGAGCACCGGTCTTTCCCAACAGTAACTTGCTGCCTCTCCCCGCAACCCCAACCCCAAACTCCCAACCTGCGGGCGGGCGGTAGGAGCCAGGAGGGAACTGACGACCCAGCCGTCCAGAGATGGAAACCAGAGGCTGCCCGCCCCACTCCCCCCCCCCCCCCAGCCTTCCCTTGGGCAGGGGCTGAACATAGCCGCAAGAAGAAAAAAAAAAAGGTCTACACTTATTTAATATTATGGTCTTTGCAAAAATGAACAAAACAAAACCCCAAAAGGCTGCTTTGTAGAAAGACGGTGTGTGTGGTGTGGAGGCGAACCTCTCTCTGTACATATCCCCTCCCTCTCCGCCCCGCCCGCCGGGTACCTAGAGTCCCTGTCCCCACCCGCCCTGCCTGTAGATACGCCCTGCTGTCCGTGCTGTGAGAGTCGCCGCTCGCTGGGGGGAGGGGGGGACACAGCTACATGCCCACTAAAGCACAGCACGTCCTGGGGGAGGGGGGGCATTTTTTACGTTACAAAAAAAAAAATTATGAAAGAAATCTCTATGCAAAATGACGAACATGGTCCCGTGGACGCCTCTCGCCTCTGTTTCGTTGGCTGTTTCTCTGTAATTCCGTGTTTTCCCGCTCTCACCTCCCTGCATCTCTCCCGGGTCATCTCCCCTTTCTCTGCTACTCTCCTCTTCTGTGTCTCTTTCTCTGCCTCACTTGTCTCTGTCTGGTCCCGGCCCTCCTGCCCCAGGCCTCCAAGGCTACATCAAAAGTGGCAGAGCCAGCCTCCGGGCTAGCCCCTTGTGGTCTTGCCAACGTGCCCGGGCCAGGCCGCCCTGCCCTGCCCCGCCCCGTAGTTGCTCTCTCGGTAGCGGCGATGCTTCCTGCATGTCTTCTCAACCGTGGATCGTGACGACTCGAAATAACAGAAACAAAGTCAATAAAAGTGAAAAATAATAAAATAAGTAAATAAATAAAAATCCTTGAGCAAATCCAAAAAGGCTTGGAGTCCTAGCCCAGATCTCTGTTCCCTTCGAGCCTTTTTATTTGAAAAGGAAAGCGAGAAAAGAGAATAGTTCAAGAGGAATGCCAGCGCCTGGTCCGGGTCCAGTGGCTGGAGCCGGCTGGCGAGGGTGCCTAGGTCCCAGCTCCGAGGCCAGGCGCATCCCAGTCTTGTGTGGGGCTGGCCCTGCTCAAGGAGCGCGGGATCCAGGATCAGGCCTAGCCTTCGAAAGGTCTTCCACAGTTCTGGTCTCCTGCACCACTTTCAACGTGTCGGTTCGTTTTGATTTTTTTTTCTTCTTTCCTTCTTTCCTTTCTTCCTTTCTTTTTTTTGTGCACATGATAATAATAAATAATAATAATAAAATTTTGTATGTCACTCCCCATGGCTCCAGGTTTGTCTCTCCCTGCCTCTAGGATAGACCTGTCTTCACTCAGGTGGACTCTCAATAATTCTGTCAAGGATCCAATTCTACTCCCAATGCGACCTCTTCTAAATTCTTGGCCAAGACACCCCTGGACTGCAGCTGAACACAGATGATGGCCTGGAGAAGTCTGCCCCCTCAGTACCCCATCCCCACCCCCACACTCACTCAGGCCGTGGACCAAGGAGTTTTGGCTTTCTGGAACTTCAGAGTAACTTTGACACTACCCTTCTCTCCCGAGTCAGTCTTGTCTTACTGCTAGTGTCCTGCAACCACACCTGGGGGTGGGGGGCAGGTTCCCAAAATGAGCGATGTCTGGGGCTCTCTCCATGGGTGGGGTAGCCTGCGGTACTATCTTCTCTCTGCTCCCCCAGTGGGTTCAGCTGCTCATTGGCACAGTTGCAATTTGAACAGGGTCCCCTAAGAGACCAGAGACCTCAAACCCTGGCCCCAAGTTTCTTCTTTCAGCATTTATTTCTAGACCCTAAAAGCTGGCTCGTGGGACCTCCGTGGGCCACTTTGGTGTTGCCAAGTCCCACCTGGGACCTGTCAAGTGGCTGAAACTAGTAGCTCAGGTTTAGGGTCTGGGTGAAGGTTTGGGTTGTGGGTATACTCAGAAAAGGTTTGGGTGTCCTGAGCAAAGGGGAATGTGAGTGAATGGGTGGGTCGTCCCTTCCTGTATATAAATGATTTTTTGTTGTTCTGTGTGGGCCTATGTGTCCTAGAGAAGGTCTAGCAGCAAAGGAGGAAGGGTGATGTTGGTCTTTTTAAACACATTTGAGCTCAGGTGAGAAGAAAGGATCTATGTGTCTGTCCTTGTGTCTGTCTGTTCCTGCTTAGAGAAGGGATATCTTGATTGTCCATGGCTGTCCTGCTGTGTCAGAAAAAACTTCGAAATATCCCCTGTCCATCTCGTCAGCAGCCTGTCAGCTTTCCTTCCTGCCAACAGACTTATAGTACCAGCTTTCATCTGTCCTCCACTTGGACAGATTTTCCTTCTCAAGTCTAGAAAGTGCCCATAGCTAAGCTTCCTTCTCAGCCTGCCTGCTTGAAAGGTTTGAATCTTCGGGGATCAGTTGCAGAGCTGCAAGCAGGCTCTGGGAGCAGACTAAAGAGTGACCTTCCCCGCTTGCTGGGGCAGTGCCTTCCAGAGAGCTCCTCCCCGCCAACCTGTCAGAGACCTTTCCATAGAGCGGTTTACCCAGGCTTATTCATATCACCACCAGGGGATTACACGGGACCCCCAACATATCAGCGAACCTCTTCCCTCTCCCTTCTCACTACCCATTCTCCTTCCAGGAACTAGCAATCCTACCTCACCCTGCCTGATGCATCCCTTCTTGGCCTCCAGTTTCCAGAAAGAACTCTTCAGTCTCTTTGGCGATACTAATGCATCTGTAAAAGAATTCTGGAAGTTCACTCTAATCTAAGCATATCTACTTATTTACAGTTCCCATAAATGTATTAGTGCATTATGAATGAAATAGGAAAACATAGAAACAGTTCTAATAGTTTGTTTTTTGTTTTTGTTTTTTTAATCTTAAGTAGATTATTTTGTGTCTTAGAAGATGTTCCTATTCAGAGCTTCCAAACGCCCAGGAAGAACTCCTGGTTATCATCTGATGCTCATCAAGGGGGTTCCTGGAAGCCGACAGGACACTGGGTTAGACCAAAGTTCACTGAACTTTATCAGAATGTTGCAGGCACCTGGCTTTGCATGCCTGCTTTCGCCTCAAGGGTTCTTACCTACCCATCATCAACTGGAAAGCCAAGGGCATTTTGGTGGATACTCTGGGAATCGCTTATCTTCTTATTTATTTCTGGTCTTCCTCCCACCAACGTGGACAGCAGGGGCCACACTGTTTACAGTGGCTGTTTCGGGATGGAAATCTCTCACTGTGTTCTTCCTGGAGTGCTGGTTTCATCTTGGAATCAGCCTGAAGCCCCCAAACATGCTCTGAAATCCCTGCCAGCTCCCTAGTCTTACCTCAGCCCTTTCACCCACCCAGACACCAAGAGGATCTGGACTCCCAGCTTCAATTTGCTTTGCCCACATTCTGTCTGCTAGCCCTGCCCCACCTCGTTGGCACAGATCCCCAAGTGATGTAACCAAATATAACAGTTTAATAGACAGGAAAAAAAGTGCCCCAGGGTGGGCAAACAGTTGGGGGCAACGACATGAAAGTATACTAGAGTGGCTAGAGTATCCGGTGCTTGGGGGGAGCAAGGAGAGAAAATATCAGATGAAGCTTAAAACAGTTTAGTGAGTAGCCAGGATGCTGGCAAGGATGTCAAAAGAGCACCTGCCATTTAAGGACATCGGAGCCATCCACAGTCACATCCTGCCCATGTGTGCAGCATAGTGGACTGAGGCCACTCAGAGCCAATGTTTCTTCCTTTCTCATGAAGCAGAGGTAAGCAGTATGGAGAAAATAAGGCTGTTCCTCAGGAAAGGCAAAGCTCCATGCATACCCTGAGGGGATTCCCTAATTTTTATTGGGTCAATAAAGTCAGCTCCATTCTACCAGATGTTCAAGGCTAAAGCTCAACTCTTCCCAGACTCCTACATTTTTCATGGACTCCCATGTCCATCTGATCTGTCAGCAAAATCTTTCCCCTAGATATAACTTCATGACTGGCTCTCTCATTGCCTTGTGCTCTCTACCCCAGTGTTATCTATCAGAGGCTTTCCAACCACCTTAAATAAAGTGGCACACAGGTGCTGGTGATGTAGCTCAGCAAGGAGTAGAACCCTTGCCTAACACACAGAAGACCGAGGGTTTAGTCTGCAGTGCTGAAATAAATAAACAAACTATATACAACACCACACCACACCACTCTCCATTCACTTCCCTGCATCTATATATTGTTTTAGAAGTAC